>NC_134501.1:9771546-10034046 GCF_040206685.1 Ascaphus truei
TATAAGCATTCTTTTGGAGACAGAAACTCTAAGTCTGTGCAGCTGTAGCTCCTGTTCATACACTGTGGGGTTTTTTTTATGTACGTCTTCTTGGTAAAAATCATCAAATATCATTGGGAATTTGGACATTTTTTTTAACTGCACTAAAGAATTAAACCGAGAGCAAAAGAGGAGAGAGAGAGAGAGAGAGAGAGAGAGAGAGAGAGAGAGAGAGAGAGAGAGAGAGAGAGAGAGAGAGAGAGAGAGAGAGAGAGAGAGAGAGAGAGAGAGAGAGAGAGAGAGAGAGAGAGAGAGAGAGAGAGAGAGAGAGAGAGAGAGAGAGAGAGAGAGAGAGAGAGAGAGAGAGAGAGAGAGAGAGAAAGAGAGGCAGAGAGATAGAGAGAGGGGCAGAGGGAGAGAGAAAAACAGAGTCAGGTCAAAAGGAGAGAGAGAGGGAAAGAGGCACAGTGAGAGAGAAAAAGAGAGAGAGAGTCAGGTTAAGCTCAAAGGCAGAGAGAGCGAAATGGACCAGATTATACAAAATTAAAAAGCAAATGCGAGGAGACAATTTGTGCCGAGTGATTGCAAGCAATTATAGCCCGGCTTTTCTGGGAGGGAGGGTGCATTATTTCAGCTTAAAAGGAGACTTTATTCATTCCTGATCAGCTTCTCCTGCCATTCTCTTTTATTCTCGGGCTATCAATTTAAAAAATAAATAAATAAGTCTTTAGATGTTACATTTTCAGCCCCCGCTGAATGAAACCCTCAGGCAGCGAGCAGGATTTAAACTTCCCGTCCTCTCCTTCTATGGCCCCTAAAAAAAACAATTTGCTCAGAGAAAGAAAGCACAACACAGGCAGAGCATGTGTTTCTTCTGGAGGATAGCTTCAATCATACTGTAATGGTCGGACGAAGGGCAGCTTTGATGTGAGGAACTATTATTATTATTATGCCCTCTGAATATCACAGCTCTGCTATAGCGCCGACCTTAAGGAGGTCACCGAGCACATGGTTCCAGAAAAGAACTGCAATACCCCATCGCAGACGCTCAGCGACAGACACTCTCCAATGCCACACGTTTCCATGTCCTTACCAAACAACCAGCTGTGTCTGTGGTGAGGGCATCATTTGGGCAGGGTAGGGAAAAAGGAACAGCATACAAGGGGCAGATATTTAGGGCTTAGCGGTGCTACTTCATAAGATGCCTTCTGGCTCTGGGAGACCACTTACAGGCCATTCAAGTGCATGGGCTCCACAGAGCCTTCTAGAAAGGGAATGTCTTTTATGGCATAAATACGGGTCTTAATCTCTGCTAACTAGAGATCAGAGAGCGAGTACTGTCAGAGGAAAATGCCCAAACCTATAGGATGCAGGATCACAAGGGGGGGGGGGGGGTGAAGGCAGGTAACTCATGGTATGGGTAACGTAGGGGGCAATTCATACAGGAGCGGTAGTTCCAATTTAGCACTACCGCACACAAATCCCTAATGACTTGAATGGGAGATTCCATGAATTGGAGATTGCCCCGTGAAATTCAATCATCTATCCACTGAAAAAAGCTACAAATATCTAAACTGGGAATATCCCGAGCCTCATAAAATGTATTACAAATGTTCAATAAAAATGGCGGGGCTCTATGTTGAGAACTATCATCTTCTTGGTTTCTCCCTCGAGCAGTAAGTGCGATGGGAGAAAACGTGCACATGCCACACGCCGAAGGCATGTATAGGTACTGTAGTCACTGTACTCCAGCAAAGAGAGAACATAACACATCCTAATGAATAGTCCCAGCACTCACTGAAATGTAGCAGTCAGTAGGCTTCATCCTCTATAACAGGGGTACATCAACTCCCGTCCTCAAGCCCCCCCAACAAGTCAGGTTTTTAAGGATATCCCAGCTTCAGCACAGGGGCTCAATCAGAGGCTCAGTCAAAGAATTAGCCTCTATTTGAGCCACCTGTGCTGAAGCTGAGATATCATTAAAACCTGGGAGAGAACTGGGTTGAGCACCCCTGCTCTAGAATACTATAAATACATCAGAGCTGAATGCAGAGCTGCAAGACCCGACCACATGGTATATCCCTACCTAACCAACATATTCACCAAGCGTATTCACAACAAAGAATAACATTAGAATATGCGAGATGCATATGTGAAATTCACATGGGTTGCGAATGGGCTAAGGCAGCCTGTGTTTTATTATTAATATGGAATAACATTGGTGGTATCGCCCCTGCAAGCCTTACTCTGGAATGAGTAACTGGGAATGATTTCATGTCTCTCTCCTCTGATCTCTCTCTGCTCTCTGTGTGACGGCTTAACGTCATACTACTGCATACTACTGCATGTCTGCCCCAATGTACAACAAAGCAGGGGCCTCTCCCCGGTGTCTGTATGCGTTCACGCCGAATCCTGGCAACATCTCATTAACCCTTCAGCGCCAGAGGGGCTAGTAACACATTGTGTGTTGTATTGTGTTTCAGTCACACGAGGCCCTGACCGGATTACTACTTCGCTTCCAAACCGTTTTCGCACCAGTTCTCTTAAACTCTCAACCAGGATAAAGCTGCGGCTGCCCCCTCCCTGTCGTGACCAGACCCTCATTTCTCTAGCAGGTCACTGCAGAGATGAGGTCACAGGGTAAACAGCCCATATTCACTTGGTGATATGCACAGCCCCCTTTCGGCTCACTAATTAGAAATGCAATCTCACAAGGAGTGAGCCTGTCTGCCAACGTCCCTCACTCAAAATGATTTATTAGCAATTTGTAGAAATGAAGAAAATGAGATTTAGGATGTCACTGCCATTTCAGCAATGAGGGATTGAAAGACAACGAGGTCTAAGGGAGTATGGAGATTTCCGTCCCAGGGTGTGCACTGGAAACAGGCCTCTTCATTTTGATCACAGATATAACACACACTGTTCTTCTTATCAGCTATGAACTGGTGTCACCCATAAGGCAGTGATGTCACCCATAAGGTAGTGATGTCATCCATGATGTCACCCAAGGAGTAGTGATATCAGGGATCAGATAGTGATACCACAGTGTCTGCAGTGATGCACATGAGCACAGTGACACGACTCGCCTTACTATACAGTTTAGAAAGACCTCTGCATAACTACACTAGCTGCAAAACAGACTTTAAATGTGCTGTGGTCCCAGAGCAGGGCACTTTATTGGCTCTCCCTGCATGCCCCCCATTTATATGATGCTGAGAATTCCACTCTCAAATTCCATCATCACCTTTGCATGATGGAAATAACCAAACTATGATGTCACTCAAAATACAATAAAATGACATCACAAAACACCAACCATATCCAAATGTAATGAGATGACACATGACTTCCTACCTGGCAAATAGAAGTAATGACAGTCTGATCACCACTCACAGAGAACTCAGGAATGGTACTTTACTTAGGAACTAGGCATCCTTCAAAAACTCGTCAATTAGACATTTCTAGGTGCTAGGATCATACCACAGGTTGGAAATCCCCACATCCATCATTAGACAATGCCCAACCTCAGACACCTACTCTGTGCTAGCAGTGTTTTCACCGGGACCTGTGCCCAATATCTTTCATATGACTGAAGGTCGTATCTTGGTGCCATTGGGGACACATGGAGAGCAGACATACTCATATCTACACAAATAGTTTCACTTACACAGGTGTGTTCAGGTGACAAAATATCTGTGGTCACAGAGTGCTACAGTCATTCCAACCAGGGTCCATGTGATCTTCTGCCTCCTTCTCCTTTCTGATCCCAACCGACCTTCGAGAGCAGAGACTTAGACATAACAAATAAGTATGTGACTCAGGGAACATCAGTTGGAGGGCCAGTTCTTGTGGCGTTCTCAGAGCATCATAAAGCTGCTGTAAACACTTGTGACATACTGAGGAGAGGAACGTTACCCTGTGTCGGCAATCTGTTAAACAACTTTATCCCTCAATCAGGGTTTTTTTTTATTGTATCAAGACTTTTTTGTACCAGAACCTCCTACTGAATTTCTCCTAACCCAAGAGATTCCCACTTATAAGAAAGGTGCAGTTCTGCCCTGGGATCCCCTACTTGAAGTTAAAAAAAAAAAGAAAGGTGTATTTAGGAGATGTTGCTTATACAGGTTCTTTGCACCTATTCGCCTGGCCGGTCGGCCTAGGCCTGTTTGCATCACGTTGGAGTTTTGGGACTGCTAACAAAAGGAATTATGGATACATATT
Source organism: Ascaphus truei (assembly GCF_040206685.1). Taxonomy (NCBI): domain Eukaryota; kingdom Metazoa; phylum Chordata; class Amphibia; order Anura; family Ascaphidae; genus Ascaphus; species Ascaphus truei. The sequence goes on from NC_134501.1 coordinate 9,775,747, forward strand.
TTAATGTATCCATATTATGGATATCATATTATGACACAGGTCCACAAAAGGGGGCTAAGCTTTAGCATTCACATGAATGGGAGTAAAGACGTGCTAAAGCTGAGCACTCTTTCGTAGATCTGGACCTGTGTGTCTCACTCCGTCAGTTTTCTGCCATGTTTCTGCATCAAAACCTTTTTGCCTGTTGACCTATGTCAGATGTTACAAACCGATGAACAATGTTCTTATATTGTCTTATCTGGTGCAAGGAGAAAACGGTGCAGTGAATTACAGCAAACGTTCCTCTCCTGGATGCTTTAAAAAGGTACCCAAAAAAAACTCAGTCCGAACAAATTAGAGCGGGACTAAGGTGAGAGGAGCAGTCCCCTACACACGCACTCGCCTAACAACTACAACAAAAGAATCGTGCCGTCTCTTCTGCTCCTGTAGTATTGTCAGCTGCTGCTTCCTAAGACCAACGTCCGGGAGGTGAAAAGCAGAAATAAAGGGGAGCTGAGGGAAGCTAATGAACTCTAATTACCATTAGAGAGGAAGAAGGTGCAGGCAGCTGTTTGCCATTCTTGGGATGTATAGTATGCAAATGTCCCCCATAGAACCGTCACACTTTCTCTATTGTGGACACCGAGGGTAACCAAATTAGCCTTTGGCAGCCATGGTAATTGGGAGGTACTGCTCCCATTAGGAGTCCAGCAAATTAGAAAGAATAATGGAGCATGGGCTTTGTTCCGAATAATAATGGAAGGACAAAAAGAGTGACCTTTTCTTTCTGCCATGCAGAGCAGTTTAGCACTACTCACCTGCAATCAGTACCCAAGTCACAGCCAAATCCAAGAAGGGTCTTGGGGGGCAGCAGCCTTGCCCTAAATTATTAGAACACTGAACATGCCAAGCACATTTTTAATTTATCACATGGTAATAATCAAAACCATCTCTCTGGGGTGCATGATCATGCCCATCCTTCCTTATACTTAATATCATCATAACAGCCACCCCTGAAAATACATAATCACACTTGGGATCGTTCTCCATCTGTTATTCCTCCTCCGATCGCCCTTCTCTGTTTTCGTGCTACCCCCAAAAAAAGTAAATAATAGAGTATGCTGCACACCACAATGAAAAAATCAATTCATACAGTCTACCAGTGCTGCTGGTTCAAGGAGTACCTGTCAGAGTTATTCCAAGGCAATACTCAGGAAAAGGGGATCCAACGCTTTACGGATTTTGATAATAATGCTAATTTATTTGTGCCACACATAAATTAGCATATTATCAAAATCCGTAGAGCGTTAGATCCCTTTTTCCTGAGTATTAACCCCCAAAAAAGCAAATTGTTCTTTGCGCTTCTTTCTCCCGCTAATGTCTCCCCTGTTCTTCCAGATACCCAATTTAGAACCTCATTCCCTCTAGCATTCCTCTTTTATTTCTGGGCACTCCCCTTTGAGTTGCTTTAAAGTTATAACATGTTCCCCGTGGGGACAATGAGACAAATGTACCACTCTCAGTGTAACTTGGGCAAAACCATTTGGTAGATTCTTAAAGAAGAGAGGGGAACTTGGGACGAGCTCAGAAGCTTTATGGAGTGGAGGCTGAAAATTTAGAGAATCCTTGGAAAGAGACACCTGGTGACAGTCTGGTAAATGATACTGGGGAATGGCGAATGGACAAGAATGTAAACTGTGCATCCTCTTCCTGCACTTACTGAACTATATAGCTTCATCTTGTATGTATGTATGTATGTCTTTATTTATATAGCGCCATTAATGTACATAGCGCTTCACAGCAGTGATACACGTGATAATCATATAAATAACAAATAATACAAATAACAGATCATGGGAATAAGTGCTTCAGTCATAAAAGTAACATTTCGGAAGAGGAGCCCCTGCTCCGGGGAGCTTACAATCTAATTGGTGGGGAGAACGTACAGAGACAGTAGGAGGGCGTTCAAGTTAGTGCGTCTGCAGGGGGCCAAGCTTTATGTATCGTGTATAGTAATATCTACGGTGCTACTCATGCTTCTTTAAGCAGGTGGGTCTTAAAGGTGGATAGAGAGGGTGCTGGTGGGGTGTTGAGGGGAAGGGCATTCCAGAGGTGCGGGGCAGTCAGTGAGAAAGGTTTAAGGCGGGAGAGGGCTTTAGCTACAAAGGGGGTAGAGACAAGACATCCTTCCAACAAAACAGCACATTCACACGAAACTTGATATATGTGAGACAAAGAGGGGGTTATTTGTGGGAGTACACCAGTGGACTTCAGCTCTATGTAATCAAGGCCTGTGTAATGAAGGCCTTCCACTGCCTGTGGAAATATATATACCTGACGTAGAGGGATACATACCTAGGCCCCGGTATATTGGCATATCCATAACCTGTCAGGAGCAGACACATCCACGTACAGTATTGTGGTATATTTTCTTCTGCAGAAAGACGCTTTCTCTTGTTATTGGTTGGAAATGTCCTTAGAACGTGATGGCCCTCAGCAGTGCTCCACCCTTACAGACTGACACCTTCGGTCAGACCCAGGGATTCCACCATATGTACTTATAAACACAATGGTACTTAATGGAAAAGAAATTCTTGACGTATGGACCGAGATGATAAAAATGTCTTAAGAGGAAATAATCTGCCCGGAGGAGAGAAGACGGAAATTAGATAACCCACCTGGGGAACACACAACAGGCCATCGATCCTCTGTTACCCAATCACCTGGACACTGCAACATGGAAGAAGATCGGTGTACTTCCATATGACCGGAGCTGACAGCAGTGCTTAGAACGATGGCTAGCACAGGCAGGCGGTGTAGACAGGCTGCCGAAGTGTATGTGTGTGTGGTGGTGGTGGTGGGGGGGGGGGGGGTGAATGAATTAGATGGGGAAGAATTGGATGCAGAGCGGGCGATGAGGAATTTTTATATAACTATCTATATTACAAGAAAAAAAAATTGTTTATTCCTTTTGGGTCATGTGAAGGAGCTTCTGGTGAAGATTATAATATTCAAGGCAGAAGAATGAGAAAGAGAGAGAAAGAGAGAGAGAGAGAGAGAAAGAGAGAGAGAGCGAGAGAGAGAGAGAGAGAGAGAGAGAGAGAGAGAGAGAGAGAGAGAGAGAGAGAGAGAGAGAGAAGAGAGAGAGAGAGAAGGAAAAAGGCTTTCTATTATTTGGACATTGATGATGCACACAGAAGCCAGTCGGAAGATTAAATTAAGTATTATATCTGCTGACCCATTGCCATGGTTACCGGACAGCAGAAAATATTAATCAAGCCGAGCCTTTTCAGCTGAAGGTACTAGAAATAAATCTGATAAATATAAATATATATGGATATCGTGCACCTCTGGTGCAGCAGAGAGGCGGGGAACATCACGCTCCCAAATGCATGGTGTTGTCGAGATAAATACATTTACAGATTCCTCTTGTTTTCAGAAAACCTGTCACGGGAACAGATCATCCCCAGAGGAGAGACGCCTCTAACCGGGGCCACTTTCTATAAAAAAAAAAAAAAAAATTCTAATGAAATATAATGTCGGCGTTTTTCTACAACAACTTTAGACCACTCGTAGCTCTTTAATCTTCCTGTAATTCGCCGCTCCGGCTGCTTAATGGAAACGTTATTATCTTGTACAATCAGATGGCCCACAGATATCTCAGTGATCAGAACAAACAGCAGGGTCATGCAGACCCCGTCTCACCCCCCCCCCCCCCCCGGTCCAATCCTCGTGATGTTTTGACTCCGTCATTTTACAATTTAAAAGTAAGTATTTCTGCAAAGAGAGAAATTAGGGATTTGTCACAATGAAGTGAGAAATTTGCCAGAAGGACCCAGCACAGCTAAATCCTCATCTTACTGAGGACAACAAAGGAGTCCAGAGAAATGTTATACCAGAGCCAACTCATTGGCAGAGAACCCTACTTATTTTTCGACACTTCCCCTGCCAGACCTCTGAAGGAAACAGGAACGCCCCTGCCTGATCTCCAGGAATGAAATGCAGCCAGGTAACATACCAGAGTGCCCTGATTCATGAGTGTAGTTACATAGTTACATCGTTACATAGTTACATAGTAGATGAGGTTGAAAAAAGACATACGTCCATCAAGATCAACCTATGCTACATTTAGACGACAGATACTTTATCCTATACTTGTAATTAATTATTTTGATCCAGGGGAAGAAAACAGAAGAACCCCAGTGACACATTACCCAATGATGTCTCATAAGGGGAAACACATTCCTTCCTGCCTCCAGTAAGAGCAATCAGATTACTCCCTGGATCAACATCTTTCCTCATGTTTACTTATTTGGTATATCTATATATATATATACACATACACACCTTTCCTTGCTAAAAAAAAGACGTCCAACCTTTTTTTTTTAATCCATTATAATACAAATAAATGGGGTTTCCAAGCGTATTTCTTCCCAAAACCAAACTGGGATCCCTGGGCATTGTCATGCATCGATCAGTAACACCTCTTACCACCTGCAATGGTTCGCAGTGCAATGATCTCCATGGCCTACAACACTGAAATGGGCAACTCTGGAGACGGCAGCTTCAAAACCCAGCTACTTGTTTGGATGGCCTTTATTTTGAAACAGATGAATTGTAGAAGTACTCATAAATTAAGCTCACATTCAGAAGGATGCTAAAAGCAGAAGCACAGGAAGAAAATTGATTTGCCGGATTTTGGGAGAAGATGTATGGCACTTGCAGTTGAAGAGGGGGTTTTAGGTATCACATGTAATCTATCTTACTGTGTCTTTTAATAAGAAGATAAAAACTGCCGTAAAAGTAGAGGGTTGAGAATGAAAACTAGAACACAGTAATGGCTCCATACAGATTGGCTTACACCTCGCCATGAAGTTAGCATTTGACACTAGGGCACATGATGGTAATAATGTTTTTTAATAACTCAAGCTCATCTCTCTTCAAGTATCTTGATATGCTCTCCCTCACCCCCACCCCCAGACTTACCATCATTTCTGGATAGAGAAGTGATTAACAAGCACAGGCCTTGGCCGGTTCAGGCCAGCTGTGCCATAGAAATTGTCAGCAATGACCAAAAGCACTCAGAGACACAATTGAATTTCTTGCACACCGCCATCATGGTTGATATATTCTTTCAAGGTCATTACCCAAGGCTGGGAAGGTCACATGATTAACGAGTGACAGACCCGATGAGACCTAGTGTGCATGAACGGCCTTCTCTTAATTAGACAGGGGCTTTGGAAAGTGAAGGTTACAAACACGGAGAAAGAGAGGGAAAGGGGACCCTTTCCCTTTTAGCTAGTTATGCAGGACAAATGTACAAATGATGGATTTTGAAATAGAAAAACACAACACTTGCAGCTTTGCCTCCTGATTTCAGATGTATTTCCATCTTCCTAAGGGGCCTTCCCATTCTTCATGGATTTGATTGCCTTTGCCACTTCTTCTGGGAGGATGCATGGTGCATCGTTGGTGGTTTCTTCTTGCTCTTCCTCTGCAGGATTATGTCCTGCGTTATCTGTGTTCTTGAACAATTTCATGTATAAATCTTGAACTCTCTTTATAATAAATACAGTCTTTTATTGTTGATCCATCGTCTTGTTTGAGTGTAATGATTTGCTTCTTCCCAACCATAAGTCCCTGCTTCATCTTCTTTACGCTTGTATCTTCGATAGTCTTTTTCACCATGTATGTATGTCTGTCTTTATTTATATAGCGCCATTAATGTACATAGCACTTCAAACAGGGGCGTGGCTATAGCCCGGGCAAAGCCAGTGCTCTTGGGGGGCCCACTGAGGGTCGCCGACAGGGTGGGGAGCCGAGACATTTGGCCTGGCAGTCTAGCCAACGACCACAGAAGTCAGGGCCCCCTTCCTCCTCCAGTCCCCTTAACAGCCACTTACCGGCCGGGGAGCCTGCGCATGTCTAGCTACGCCACTAGCGTCACAGCAGTAAAACACGTGACAATCATATAAATAACAACTAATACAAATAACAGAAAATGGGAATTAGTGCTTCAGACATAAAAGTAACATTTTTGTACTTGTCACACTGGTGTTTTAGTCTTTAGCGCTTGTTCACACTTTTTCTTTTTCACATTTAGGAAGAGGAGGCCCTGCTCCGAAGAGCTGACAATCTAATTTCACAGTTACATTTTCTTTCATCTTCAGTTGTACGCTTACGGGTTGTCTTGCTATATATAGGACAGCTTAAAAATGTGAAACTAAAATACTTGCAATATATATGAAGGGTGACGGATCCAAACCATGAAACCCAACATTTTGTGGATTGATTGACTCTATATATGCTGCTGCATCCCTGTCTTCATGCTTGTACTGTGGGTTAGGTGTGTGATGGAGTGTGTGGAGCTTTTTATTTTAATACACGTTTTTGGGTTCTGTATCTGACTATTCCTCCGTCTGACTAGATGAATATGGTGACGAGTGCAACATTCTTCCATTGGAGAAACAGAACTGCCCGGCCCTCAAATTGCATGCATCCCAGAAAATTGTCAGCAGATAAGTCAATCTTGTCTCACCTACTGTAGCCTGCTCATGTTCCTGCCAGCCCTAGGTAATTATGTCCATTAACTACTCCATAGCTCCTAATATGGCTTATTATAACCACTCACTAATGTAAACCGTGGATAAATACACTAATAGATGGTTGCTAAAACAAGGATGTCCAAATTTCCCCTTTTCAGCATCAATTTAATAGCAAGACAATAGGGTCTCTTTATTAAAGTTCCATGTCAGAAACACTGGAACAATAAAAATGTCGTCAGCATCATGAAAGGTAAAAATCCTAGTGCTTCCCATGTGACGTTTTCCTCCCCTAAATCAGCTGCTTTTTTTTTGGCATCAGATCTGCTCCGGTTTGCAGCTGGAAGACTTTAATAAACAGACCCCCACAGTTTTCTGTGGGATGCGTAGCCCCTGAAGTGCACTCAGAAAGAGGGGACGCAACCATGATGATACCGTGGGAATATGGCCTGGTAACTGACTCATTTACATGCAGTCCCCATGGTATAGATATACAGATCATACATTATAGCAATGTAAACAACATCTCAGACACGTATTTATCTTGGAAAACTCTAAACGTACTAAAAAAAGCAAAACAAAGTCACACAGCGTCTGACCCCAAAAGCACGTGTGTGTGTGTGTGTAGCAGAGCTCCCAGGGAATCTGCAGCCAGCTGTGCATCCCTGCACTGAGACTCCTCATTCATGCCAGCTCCTGAGTCATTCATGCTTCTTACTATTCCACAAACCTCTCCCTAGTGCCCACTCCCGGCTGATGTACTCGTGTTCCCTTGTAGCTTTTTCTCCCCTTTTCCTCCGTACCGTTCTAAAAATAAACTCCCCAGAAAACCTTAAAGGGACCCCCCCCATCAGAGTGGGCTATTTCTCCGAGCCTTCCATCTGCAAAACGAGTGCAAAAAACGTTGCCAGAATTATCACAGACAAGTGATCACCTCAAAGGCGTCAGCGGGGTCTGTGTATCGAGCCCAAACTGGCGCCATTCTGGGACAAAACAAAGATGGAAGAAAAAAAAACAGTTTGAACCAATACAATGTACATATCATAGTTACATATAGTTACATAGTAGGTGAGGTTGAAAAAAGACTTCCGTCCATCAAGTTCATCCTTCATTATCTTGTGCTGTTTGCAGTTTTTAATATTACTAAACTAGTTATTAATTGCGTGCGTTGCTTATTACGAAAAGTTAATACTTATTCCTGAATTTGTTTATTGTTTTTCTGATTTTTCTCTTCCGTAGAGTTCGGAGTAGAATGATTGTTTTTATTTGGTCATTTTCTGTTTGTTTTACATAGTTACATAGTAGATGAGGTTGAAAAAAAGACACACGTCCATCAAGTTCAACCTATGCTAAATTTAGACGACAGATACTTTATCCTATATCCGTTATCCTATAGCCTCTATTTTGATTAATTGAACTGAATTGTTCCTTTCGTCAAATTGATATGCTCTTCCAATTGGTACTTCAACTATTTAAGGGATGGGGGGGGGGGGGGCTTTACATTTCAGCTCGTTTTCCCACTGAAAGGACGAGCGATCCAGCATCTTTACACACATTTCTGAATTTGCGATGAGTTCAACATTTCATAGGGAGATTTTAGTGTCCGTGCACAGCCTAAAATGAATACTAGCTCGTTCTGTTTAATGGAGAGCCCTAAATCATATGCCAGACCCTGCCGAGATCTCCCCCTCCCCATTATCTCTCCCCGGGTCAGCATTCTGCCTATCCATCTATCTCGAATGTTTCTTTCTGAGATTGTATTGGAGACTCCTGCACTTTGTGGTATTGTTGGGATCCTGCCGATCTCCCTGGGTGCTGGAAGGCCTTGGTGTGCTATTATTGAATCATAGGTAATTAACACCATGAAAGCGTTGGAAGCAAAGAAAGGAGCTTACGTGTGTGCAGCCTAGCTGCTGTGAGAGTTAAGTGGAGATATGCCTGTCTGTGCGGTTTGGAGAAGGCTCTTCACTAAAGCTGTGCTCCAGACTTGACCCCACAACCCCATTTTTTTCCCATTAATTTTTTTACCTATATCAACTCTTATTCCCTTTCTCCTTCCTTCCTAATCCCCAAACCAGCTCCCAGTGAATGAATAGGTAGACGCGACCCCCTCCCTCTCGCACTGCCTGCCCATTTCCCTGAGCCATCTCCTACAGAGTAAGATAATAGGCAGAAGTGAGAAGAATAGGACATGAAGAGATGGAACACAAAGAAGGAGAGGCTGCTATTGCCATGCAGGTAATTAAAGGGACTGTTTCAAGGTTGCAGGGGTAAAAGCCACATCATTTAATAGCGCCCTGATCATTTGGAGCCAAGGTAGAGTAGGAGAGACATTTGCTGCAAGCTGTGTCAGAAATGTATTCAGATGAATTCTTGACTGAAAAACAAAATGTACTGTATGTCCATTGCTTCCAACAAACATATACACTTGTAGGGTATTGTATCTGCTTTGTTACTCTAACTGATTCTAACCATTGACATAGGCTGGCAGTCTTCAACATCCAGCTTCATCACTTATTGTGTGTCAGAGTTCTTGATTCACTGATAAGGCCACATGTTAATTACACCTGCCATATATAGGGTTGTTAGGTGGCTTCTCCAAAAATACTGGACCCAATGGTGAAAGGACCGATGCGCTTGAGACACGCACACGCGCACACACATGCTTTCACTCCATGCGGTTTCCTCTTCTCCTTGGCCCCACCGCCAGGCTCCCGCCACCACCTCTTGATTAGCAGAAGCTGCATGCCCAGAGAGGTAATACCGGTATACACATGCATGCCCAGTATTACTTCTCATTTTCTACTGGACAGTGTCCAAATCCAGTTCAATACTGAACACCTGGCAAGATAAGAAACATTAACATACTTGTTACAGCAGGTAAGGAGGGACCTGCCCCAAGGAGCTTACAATCTATAAGGAAGGGTAAGTGGAAACATAAGGTGCAGGAGGATAAGAAGGTTGGTGTGTGTAAGATAGCTGCGTGTTATGTGAGGGAGTTGGTGTTGGGGAAGCAGTAAGTGGGAGTGTGCAGAGGTAGAGCTGTGAGACCAGGTAATGTGAGGGAGTTAGTATTGGGGAAGCAGTAAGTGGGAGTGTGGGGAGGTAGAGCTGTGAGAACAGGTAATGTGTGAGGGAGTTGGGGAAGCAGTAAGTGGGAGTGTGCGGAGGTAGAGCTGTGAGAGCAGGTAATGTGTGAGGGAGTTGGGGAAGCAGTAAGTGGGAGTGTGCGGAGGTAGAGCTGTGAGAGCAGGTAATGTGTGAGGGAGTTGGTGTTGGGGAAGCAGTAAGTGGGAATGTGCAGAGGTAGAGCTGTGAGAGCAGGTAATGTGTGAGGGAGTTGGGGAAGCAGTAAGTGGGAGTGTGGGGAGGTAGAGCTGTGAGAGCAGGTAATGTGTGAGGGAGTTGGCGTTGGGGAAGCAGTAAGTGGGAGTGTGCAGAGGTAGAGCTGTGAGACCAGGTAATGAGAGGGAGTTAGTGTTGGGGAAGCAGTAAGTGGGAGTGTGCGGAGTAGAGCTCTGAGAGCAGGTAATGTGTGAGGGAGTTGGTGTTGGGGAACCAGTAAGTGGGAATGTGCGAGGTAGAGCTGTGAGAGCAGGTAATGTGTGAGGGAGTTGGTGTTGGGGAAGCAGTAAGTGGGAGTGTGCGGAGGTAGAGCTGTGAGAGCAGGTAATGTGTGAGGGAGTTGGCGTTGGGGAAGCAATAAGTTGGATTATGTGGGGGTAGAGCTGTGAGAGCAGGTAATGTGTGAGGGAGTTAGTGTTGGGGAAGCAGTAAGTGGGAGTGTGCGGAGGTAGAGCTGTGAGACCAGGTATTGTGTGAAGGAGTTGGGAAAGCAGTAAGTGGGAGTGTGCGGAGGTAGAGCTGTGAGAGCAGGTAATGTGTGAGGGAGTTGAGGAAGCAGTAAGTGGGAGTGTGCGGGCGTTGGAGATGTGAGAGCAGGTAATGTGTGAGGGAGTTGGGGAAGCAGTAAGTGGGAGTGTGCGGAGGTAGAGCTGTGAGAGCAGGTAATGTGTGAGGGAGTTGGGGAAGCAATAAGTTGGATTATGCGGGGGTAGAGCTGTGAGAGCAGGTAATATGTGAAGGAGTTGCTGTTGGAGAAGCAGTAAGAGGGAGTGTGTGGAGGTAGAGCTGTGAGAGCAGGTAATGTGTGAGGGAGTTGGTGTTGGGGAAGCAGTAACTGGGAGTGTGCGGAGGTAGAGCTGTGAGAGCAGGTAATGTGTGAGGGAGTTGGTGTTGGGGAAGCAGTAAGTGGGAATGTGCGGAGGTAGAGCTGTGAGAGTAGGTAATGTGTGAGGGAGTTGGTGTTGGGGAAGCAGTAAGTGGGAATGTGCGGAGGTAGAGCTGTGAGAGCAGGTAATGTGTGAGGGAGTTGGTGTTGGGGAAGCAGTAACTGGGAGTGTGCGGAGGTAGAGCTGTGAGAGCGGGTAATGTGTTAGGGAGTTGGTGTTGGGGAAGCAGTAAGTGGGAGTGTGCGGAGGTAGAGCTGTGAGAGCAGGTAATGTGTGAGGGAGTTGGTGTTGGGGAAGCAGTAAGTGGGAGTGTGCTGAGGTAGAGCTGTGAGAGCAGGTAATGTGTGAGGGAGTTGGTGTTGGGGAAGCAGTAAGTGGTAGTGTGCTGAGGTAGAGCTGTGAGAGCAGGTAATGTGTGAGGGAGTTGGTGTTGGGGAAGCAGTAAGTGGGAGTGTGTGGAGGTAGAGCTGTGAGAGCAGGTAATGTGTGAGGGAGTTGGTGTTGGGGAAGCAGTAACTGGGAGTGTGCGGAGGTAGAGCTGTGAGAGCAGGTAATGTGTGAGGGAGTTGGTGTTGGGGAAGCAGTAAGTGGGAATGTGCGGAGGTAGAGCTGTGAGAGTAGGTAATGTGTGAGGGAGTTGGTGTTGGGGAAGCAGTAAGTGGGAATGTGCGGAGGTAGAGCTGTGAGAGCAGGTAATGTGTGAGGGAGTTGGTGTTGGGGAAGCAGTAACTGGGAGTGTGCGGAGGTAGAGCTGTGAGAGCGGGTAATGTGTTAGGGAGTTGGTGTTGGGGAAGCAGTAAGTGGGAGTGTGCGGAGGTAGAGCTGTGAGAGCAGGTAATGTGTGAGGGAGTTGGTGTTGGGGAAGCAGTAAGTGGGAGTGTGCTGAGGTAGAGCTGTGAGAGCAGGTAATGTGTGAGGGAGTTGGTGTTGGGGAAGCAGTAAGTGGTAGTGTGCTGAGGTAGAGCTGTGAGAGCAGGTAATGTGTGAGGGAGTTGGTGTTGGGGAAGCAGTAAGTGGGAGTGTGCTGAGGTAGAGCTGTGAGAGCAGGTAATGTGTGAAGATGGAAATATTTCAGAAATACTTTACCCAAGACCAATAACAGAGCAGCTGTAACATTATATATAGTAATGCATTACAATAACATGTGCTAATGTCTCTTTTACATGATCACATACTGTACTTTGAAATGTCTGTATTCGCCTTATTCCGTGGTATAATAACTCTAGATTTATCTGTGCTATGGAACCCATGCACAAGATCTAGTAACATTCACGCAAATCTCTGTCTGTTGTATCGTATCATACTCACACTCAGTATATCCATATTGTTGCGTGTATCGATGACCATATATCATACTGTGCTTTACCTACACCTGAAACGTGATACCTATACAGGCAGTCTTCGGTTATCCGACACAATGCGTTACTCAAAATGGCGTTGGATAGCGAAACGTTGTAAAGCGAAACACGTTTTCCCATAGGAACACTGTTTAAATGAAAGGTTCCGTTCCTGAAGGCATTTTTAACACTAAAATACACCAAATATTTTATGCAGGCAATTAGATATGCAGCACACACATAAATTATATAGTGTATATACTGTATTATATATATAATATAACATAATAAATAATATATTATATAGTATAATATAATATTATATAGTATAATATAATATATATATATATATATACACGCTCTTACGACGCTTTGCAACGTTGTTTATGTGTATGTGTGTGTATACACACATACACAACGTTGCAAAGCGTCGTAAGAGTGTTGGATAAGCCGTTTTGGCGTTGTAAAAATGAATATAGGTATGCATTGCATAGCGTTGGATAAGCCATTCGTTGTAAAACGAAGCGTTGCAAACCAGGACTGCCTGTAATATTATACCTATTCAAATTAATATTTTCTGCTACATGAGCTATTATAGCTATTGATGGAATATTTCTGTTATTGTGAGCGTGAATCCAGACAATGCATTGGAGCAGCTATACCTGTAGAATACCTGGCCCCAACTGTACAATACCTGTACAATACCTGGACACTACCTGTACAATACGTGGACACTACCTGTACAATACCTGTACAATACCTGGACACTACCTGTACAATACCTGGACACTACCTGTACAATACATGGACACTACCTGTACAATACCTGTACAATACCTGTACAATACCTGTACGCTACCTGTACAATACCTGGACACTACCTGTACAATACCTGGACACTACCTGTACACTACCTGTACAATACCTGGACACTACCTGTACAATACCTGTACAATACCTGGACACTACCGGTACAATACCTGGACACTACCTGTACAATACCTGGCCCCAACTGTACACTATCTGGACACTACCTGCACAATACCTGGCCCCAACTGCACACTATCTGGACACTACCTGTACAATACCTGGACACTACCTGTACAATACCTATACAATACCTGTACACTACCTGTACAATACCTGGACACTACCTGTACAATACCTGTACAATACCTGTACAATACCTGGACACTACCGGTACAATACCTGGACACTACCTGTGCAATACCTGGACACTACCTGTACAATACCTGGCCCCAACTGTACACTATCTGGACACTACCTGCACAATACCTGGCCCCAACTGCACACTATCTGGACACTGCCTGTACAATACCTGGACACTACCTGTACAATACCTGGACACTACCTGTACAATACCTATACAATACCTGGACACTACCTGTACAATACCTGGACACTACCTGTACAATACCTGGACACTACCCTGTACAATACCTGGCCCCAACTGTACAATACCTGGATACTACCTGTACACTACCTGTACAATACCTGTACAATACCTGGACACTACCCTGTACAATACCTGGCCCCAACTGTACAATACCTGGATACTACCTGTACACTACCTGTACAATACATGTACAATACCTGACCCCAACTGTACAATACCTGACCCCAACTGTACAATACCTGTACAATACCTGTACAATACCTGTACAATACCTGTACAATACCTGTACAATACCTGTACAATACCTGGACACTATGAAAACTTATCCTCAGTTACTGAAACCCTTACCTGTAGTAGTTACAGATATTGGTGAACATTCCAGCATGAAAATGACACATCGGATGAAGTGACCGGGAAATGTAACAGAGTGCAAGTTCTTCTGCACAAATGCGGTTATTGTGAATATTTATTTTCAGTTCCCTGCTCCTACTCTACTTTTGTATCGTTATACACACTAATAAAGTACTGCTCTTATAAATAAATCACTGCACACATGGTCATCTCTATATAAATAGGAGTATAAATACATCAAACTAAACTTGTTGTTCACTCCGGTTATAAAGAGGGGGGGGGGGGGGGATGGGGGATTCTATAGATGTGTCCAGCTGACCAGTTATTTGACATTTCTTTATTACATTCACGCTTTCTTATGTTTCTATTTAACACCAAGAACAATAGGAGAGAAATCACAGCGTGTGCTTAGTGGAACACTTGCCAATACAAAACAAATTCCTATAAAATATGAGGATCAAGCGACTGGTATATGTTTGTGTGATTTTCTATAGGCCTCATACTGTATATGTGTGTTAGTCTAACCCAGTGTTTTGCTTTGGTGTGCAATTTTCTGGTCATTTGAAAATTGTAACAAATACAGAATAATTTACAATGCATCTGATCTCAGACGCGCTATTAGAGAGGGTTGGGGTTCCTTACAATGCATCTGATCTCAGACGCGCTATTAGATTTTGTTGGGGTTCCTTACAATGTATTTGATCTCAGATGCGCTATTAGAGAGGGTTGGGGTTCCTTACAATGCATCTGATCTCAGACGCGCTATTAGAGAGGGTTGGGATTCCTTACAATGCATCTGATCTCAGACGCGCTATTAGAGAGGGTTGGGGTTCCTTACAATGCATCTGATCTCAGACGCGCTATTAGAGAGGGTTGGAGTTCCTTACAATGCATCTGATCTCAGACGCGCTATTAGAGAGGGTTGGGGTTCCTTACAATGCATCAGATCTCAGACGCGCTATTAGAGAGGGTTGGGGTTCCGCAGAATTTCACAATATAATAATAGGGTTCCGTAACCAAACAAAGGTTGTAAACCACTGGTATAAATGTATTCTTTTTCAGAATGTATGTGTGTGTATTTCTGTGACCTTTTTCTCTATGTATATGTAAAAAGATTGTTACTCTAAAATCATGTGTATTTGTGTGGGATACATTATTTGTGTGGGGAGGTATTTGTGTGGGGAGGTATTTGTGTGGGGTATGTGTGGGGAGGTATTTGTGAGGGGTATGTGTGGGGAGGTATTTGTGTGGGGTGGTATTTGTATGGAGTATGTGTGGGGAGGTATTTGCATGTGGGGTGGTATTTGTGTGTGGGGAGGTATTTGTGTGGGGTGGTATTTGTGTGTGGGGAGGTATTTGTGCGGGTATGTATGGGGAGGTATTTGTGCGGGTATGTGTGGGGAGGTATTTGTGTGGGGAGGTATTTGTGCGGGTATGTGTGGGGAGGTATTTGCATGTGGGGTGGTATTTGTGTGTGGGGAGGTATTTGTGTGGGTATGTGTGGGGAGGTATTTGTGTGTGGGGAGGTATTTGTGCGGGTATGTGTGGGGAGGTATTTGTGTGTGGGGAGGTATTTGTGCGGGTATGTGTGGTGAGGTATTTGTGTGTGGGGAGGTATTTGTGTGGGGTATGTGAGGGGAGGTATTTGTGTGGGGGGTATTTGTGGGGAGGTAATTCTGTTGGGAGGTATTTGTGTGAGGTATGTTTGGGGAGGTATTTGTGAGGGGTATGTGTGGGGAGGTATTTGTGTGGGAAGGTATTTGTGTGGGGTATGTGTGGGGAGGTATTTATATGGAGTATGTGTGGGGAGGAATTTGTGTGGGGAGGAATTTGTGTGGGGAGGTATTTGTGTGGGGTATGTGTGGGGAGGTATTTGTGTGGGGAGGTATTTGTGTGGGTAGGTATGTGTTTGAGGGGTATAGTATGTGTGGGGAGGTATTTGTGTGGGGAGGTATTTATATGGGGTATGTGTGGGGAGGTTTTTGTGTGAAGTATGTGTGGGGATGTATTTGTGAGGGGTATGTGTGGGGAGGTATTTGTGAGGCGTATGTGTGGGGAGGTATTTGTGAGGCGTATGTGTGGGGAGGTATTTGTGAGGCGTATGTGTGGGGAGGTATTTATATGGAGTATGTGTGGGGAGGTATTTATATGGAGTATGTGTGGGGAGGTATTTGCGTGGGGAGGTATTTGCACGTGGGGAGGTATTTGTGTGGGGAGGTATTTGTGTGGGTATGTGTGGGGAGGTATTTGTGTGGTTATGTGTGGGGAGGTATTTGTGTGGGTATTTGTGTGTGGGGTATTTGTGGGGAGGTAATTGTGTGTGGAGTATTTGTGGGGAGGTAATTGTGTGGGGTATGTGTGAGGGGTATGTGTGGGGAGGTATTTGTGTAGGAAGGTATTTGTGTAGGGTATGTGTGGGGAGATATTTATATGGAGTATGTGTGGGGAGGTATTTGTATGGGAGGTATTTGTGGGGAGGTATTTGTGTGGGTATGTGTAGGGAGGTATTTGTGCGGGTATGTGTGGGGAGGTATTTGTGTGAGTATGTGTGGGGAGGTATTTGTGGGGTATGTGTGTGTGTGGGGAGGTATTTGTGGGGTATATGTGTGTCGGGGAGGGTGTGGGGCGGTATTTGTGGGGTATCACCGTATGCCAATACCTAAAACACTGCATCAGCATCAGCATCAGCGACATGACAAATGTATGAATCCCAATCAATCACAGGTCTGATTAACTCAATGTGAAACCAGATAAAAATCTTTAATTAGAAATTGCGCATATAGGAAACCCGACCGTGCTTATGGGACCCTGGAAATGCCGGATATTAAGACAGTTGTCATTATCTGTGCAGATATCAGCCTCCTCCTCCTCCTCCTCTCTCTGTCCTCACACGCTCACCTCCTCATTGTGTCCCCTTATTAGACCAGGTCTGCAGCGCGGGCAGCACTAGCTCACAGGCTTATTAAAGCAGGCTCCGCTGTAATGTCCGGCGCACGAGGCTGGGGCTGCAGCAGCAGCTCGCTGGAACACGCTGTGCTGCTTATTAGCGGGGTAGAGTCACACTTCTGCTGCTTATTGTTACTTGGTGTTTTTGGGATTGCGCTGTAATCAGATGTGATGCATTCGGGCCTAATGAAAGCAGAGTGCCTAGCGCTAGAAGTGTGTGTGATTGGCAGGCCTGCAGATTGCTAGCCGCAGGAAGGGACTTTGCTTTAAGCAACGGTGTGAGAAAAGGCTCTGGGTGCTTTTTTTTCGGCGGGTAGACATTTGGGAAATGACCGCCGCAAATGTAATCACAGTTGGGGGTTGGGGGACAGGGCGGCCATCAGGGACAGCTATTTGCATGTTTTATTTATTTCTTCAAAGTCAGGGTCATTCCATTGTTTGCTTGATCCCTCTTGTCTGTCAGATCAGAGCTTGGGCCCTCCAGTCCTGCCCCCTCTTCCTCCTTCCCTGTGCTCCTGTCCCTATTGTTACAGGGAGACAGCCAAGAACAAGCACAATGCCGAGTGTGAGCCCTGCGTGCGGCACACAGCCAGCCTCGCACACACACACTCTTTATCAGGGTCTCCATGTTTAAAATGGGAAGGGAATAAAGCAGATACCTCTGTTTGAATGAACCCAAACTGCAAGTGTTCACATTTCTTATCCATATGGAGTAAGAATTTCTGCAATCGTTCCCCAAGGCAGCTAAACCCAGATACGCCTGTGTGTTTCTTTCTGTTCTTTAGTGTTTTAATATACAAGTACAAACTGCAATATTAATTCACACACACACACGCGTGTGTATGTGTATATATATATATATATATATATATATATATATATATATTATTGTGTGTATATTTAGAAATATATAATATATGTAGTGTGTATATACATATATATGTGTATATTTATATAGTGTAGAGAATAAATACCACAGAACGGTATCGTCGATTCATTTTTGATGTTATATATATATATATATATATATTGTGTGTGTGTGTGAGAATATGTGTGTGTATATATTATATATAATAGTGTGTGTGTATATAAATATATATATATATGTAGTGTGTATGTATATATGTATATATATGTGTGTGTAGTGTGTGTATGTATATATATATATATATATATATATATATATATATATATATATATATATATATATATATATATATATATGTGTGTGTGTGTATTTATAAATATATAATATATGTTGTGTATATTTATATATACACACACACACACCTCCACTGCATGTGCTTCCCTACACTGTATGTAATATATTATCACGCATGATTTATTCTCTAACAATACACGTCTCGCTCTGTATATTCCCATATAACCGAAGCTCTCATTTCAGCAACCAAACCCCATATAAACAAATATAGCAGATATGTGAGCGAGCGGCATCCATTTTATCCACTGAAGTGATTTCCGTTTGCACATTATGCGGGGCGGTGAATGTTTGGAGCACTGCACTACTTATCTGCTCCGTATGCTGCAAAATCGCCGTCTGCCATTTCAAACCCTTTGACCTGTTTTCTCTTTATATTCCAGTGACACCGGGAGGCCATCCCAGCCCCGTCCCGGCTAACGGTAACTCCGTCCCCCCTCCCAATGTTCAGCAACAAACAGGAGCAGGGGCGGTTAGATTACCGACGGCAGGTAAAATCAGAATGATCCGCCTTAAACTGGGGACATTAACCAAATAAAATAAATAGCAATACTTTCTTTTGTAGAGATGACATTGATCAGTGTGTAAAAAGAGACCAAAATAATGGCCATATTATTCTCTGTATAAAATATACAAAATATAAATGTATATATTCTTTAGCAATGTGCAATACATGTGCAAACAAGATGTAAGCACCTAAATGCGTGACAATGTGTACTGTATATATGAGCAATATCATAGCAGTATTTTTAAATGATATATGTACAGTATGTGCGTGTTAATAAATATAAATAAATCTATATATATATATACAGCTTTTCAAAACACGCATTACATATCCCTATTATTGCTAAATTATACATCTTATCTGTATTTAAAATTGTCGGTATTCCTCAATTGTACAGCGCTACAAATTTATAAAATGTAAACGTGTATATTTATTTGTTGATTTTAACACGATAGATACATTGAGATATCCTCCTTGTTTTCAAGTAGGTCTTTTACATAAATATGTATGTATGTATATATGTGTATATATATATATATATATATATATATATATATATATATATATATATATATATATATATATATATATGTGTGTACACACACTCCTCTTAGGTCATGAATATTGCATGTACTTCGCTAAATCAGATCACAATCGTCAGCGAGAAAAAAAAATCTCATTTTCTATTTTAACACTGAAATTTGTCCCCCAAATTTTACATTTTTAAAATGAAAAAAAAAAAATAAGTATGTATTTATAATTGTACATACAGACAAAGAATACATAGAAAAGAAATAAGCAAACACAGAATATATAACAACGAACATCACTATAAAGAACAGATACAAAGATATGCTGCTTATTTGAATAACCTGCTGATATTTCGGGCAGCTAGAACAGAGCGCTCCCCTCCCCGTCTCTCCCGGCTTTCATTTCATCGCATTTCCATTTGTTAAGCTTGACTTCTGACACGTCAAAGGCTTAGTCCTTTTTTTTAAGCATGATTGTACAATAAATATTTGTGCTTCCAAAACGGACGTTGTTAATCTGCTATTAGGGTTGAGTATTACGTGAACGCACTTCATCATTTTGTTATAAAAAAATAAAAAAAAGTACACCCCTGCACAAAGCAGAAACAGCATCAGGAAGGGGGTGCAGGGAGTCGTGAGGCAGGAACCTGCTCCATGTAAATATATTCAATATCAAGAAATAAAGCGAGGGATCGTTGCAAAAAGAGGACATTATATTTGGGACACTTTGCACTTTTTTTAAGATGCTTTTTTTCCCCCCAGAAGATAAACCACTTTAAAAATGACAGTGACGTTTTCAAAAAGATCTATTTACTGCCATTATTTTCACAATCTTACAGCTGCCTAAATACACTAAAAAAAAGGGGAAGAATTCATTCAAACGACCCTAGCCACCACTAAGAATGGTATATACATTGCTTAAATGTTGGGTTCTCACATCGGTTATTAACATGACATTATATTGATGTTTTATGAGTGAAATGTTTCTAGGGCTCCACTTCAGCTTAATACCCGATTTTTAAGGGTGTGACTTTATTTTTTTTTACTTAATCCATTTGTGTGTATTCCAAGCCTGCCGGACTCCTATGGGATCTCAATGACAGCGCAATACGGATTATTGTGCGCTATTTAAGAAAAGTTCCCATGCTAATATTTTGCGTATTGATAACCAGAACGAAATAAATCTACGCGTGCAATTGTGAGAAATTAATTTACAGCGCAGGAAATACTCATATCTTTTGTAACCAGATGGATGTCAAATTCACATGACACAATTTAAGGGCAGAAAAAAAAAGTGGCAGTAAATTGATGGAGAATTACACCGGGTGGGTACACTACGATAGTGCTGATCAGGGCACTATCGGACAGAAAGAACCGGTATAGTTAATGTGCCTCGGTTGGCACTATCACAGCTTAATGAATAACCCCCTATATTCCAAGGTAGACCTGGCACATGCAGGGTCACTGGAAAGGAAGTTCTGTAATGTTCTCCAGCTCCGAGGGATCAACAACAATGCAGATAATCCATTACACTGCTGGCTTCTCGTTCGGAGCTAATCAATGATCCTTATAATATTGCCATGCAGGGAATATTCGGGGCAGGTTATTGTACATACATGTGCATCTCTGCACTGTTCTGTGTCTCCGTTGTCCCATTTATCTTGATCATTTTTTTGCGGCGAGAAGGGGCAGAGAGGTGACAGTCTCACTTGTTGTCAGAGGGCATTGATCAGCCCTTCTGTCTTTTGGACTCAGAGGTGAGGGCAGGTCCCACTGGAGTACTTTACGGCTTTGGCGGTGTCACTGCAGAGCTGTATTGAGTTGTGATCTGAATGAGGGCTCATTGAAGGAAACGGGTATTGGCGTCCAGATCATCCTCAGACATCCTCGGTAACACTTAAACAAGTGGAGTCTGTTAATGTCAGGCCACGGGGGACAGATTGTGCCTCCTCTGCTGACCATTAGACTCTTTGATGGAGTGGACAATAAACTAGAGACTACAGACTGGGCTCTGGCCTTGGACCAGTCGTGTAGACACTGCATGGTACACACAGTGCCTGGAATCCTGCATGATTCTGTCTCAGAAACATCACACCAACTATGCATGAAATGATGCAAAGAAGCACAAGAAGCCTTTCTGATGCGATCCTACAGCTCATTGTATAGTGAATACACGGGGGGAGAAATCACAATGCTTTCATTTTAAAGGCACCCTTTATTTTAAACGGGAAAGCTCACAATTTTACAGGTTGTATTTTATTATTCTTAAGGGCATTTTACCATTTTTAAAGGAAGAATAATGAGGTTTGTTTAGACCATTAGACGGAGTTTTCATTGTTTAGTCAAAGTGTTTGTAACGACAAAAGGTTGTGGAAGTAAAAGGCTGGCATTCTAACGAAGCATCCTGCTGCCTTCCTACGAGCAGCCTTCATTCAGTGCATCATTCTGTTTATTTGTCTGTCTTTCCTTGAAGACATCAGGCAGTAAGAACTCCTCTGCCCTTTGTTTTCACAGGAGAGATGAAACGGGATTTGTACGTGCCTGCAGAACTCGGGAAAAGATTCCGCACAGTATCTAATATATATTTTAATGGCAGTTTTCTGAGAGGCGTTTAATTTGTGTCATTTTTCTCTGAGAACAGAAACGCTGAAGGAGGTGGAAGCGAGCGGAGAGGGACACGTGTGAGGCCTCTCCGCTGTGCAGCCGCCTCCAAAAACAAATATCCGGGCAGTACAAAATGAAGAGAAGTGCTTTGTTCCGACTGATTGAGGTTTCCGAACATACAATGGTACTCGCGTCATTATATCTTCGATATAAAGCAGCAATACTACTCTCCCACATTTTTTTTATTTTCTTCTTCTTTGTATATGTAAAGCATGTGACAATGTATCATTCTATATTCTTATCTGATCTGGCAATCGTTTGGTGCTTCTGTTATAAAGCTCTAAAAAAAATCCTGATTGTGTGCCTAACGAAATGGCCGCCTTCTAACTTTGTACTGCTGTCTGGGACATGCTGCGGCTGCAGCAATGCAACATTATATTACTAAGTGTAACACATTATTGTTACAGCTTTTTAATGTACTAGACAGTCCGCTGTTTGGAACACAACAACAGATCTGTTTGTGATACATTGTTCTTAAAGGGCAGAGCTCAAAAAGGTGCGTGTCAGAGCCTGTTTCAAAAGAGGAAGTGGATATGACTTTCTAAATGGTTGCTGTAGCAACCAAAGGATGAACAGTACATTCAAAAAATCATCCAAAAATGGCATTAAGAGTTTTAAAAGAAATGCAGACACTATTATCCAATGCTATAGAACGGATTTATTTGAAAAGAAACATTATTTTTTTTTCACGTTTTTTTCGCTTGAAACAAATCTGAAAGCCCCTGCTTTATCCCAATCCCCCACGTCTAAGAAGCATCGTGTCGGACAGGGCCCATTTTCGAGTAGTCTGAAGCGCATGTTAACTTCATTTTTTTTTATTAAACATAGTTTTCTTTCTCTTGAGAAACTAACTGCTCTTGCGTTACAACAAAATATCAGGCTACGATTCCAGGCTCGAACATCGATTCTGGCCAAATGTTTCAGGCCACAATGAAGGAGGATACCCCTCGATCTAACTCCACGCCATCTGCAAGTCATAAGCACTTTAATTAGAAAAATATCTACAATAAGTAGGAGCCCAATAGACTTATTTACAGAGGTACTACGATCATTATTAAATATATTAAGCATGGGCACAGATGTTAAAACAGCTGCAAACCCTTTTGATCAGTCAAAGGAAAGAATAACCCTCCTGTTAGCATACTCTTGTTTCCACATAGAGCTTTTTTTAATTCCCCTACACAGTACGTCTGAACAGGTCACCCCACAGCTGCCTGGGAAAAACAAGCATTACCATGCAGAATGTGAGGCCTGAAAAGTCTCTGTTTTCTCTCTCGATTAAGTAAAGATCTGGGAACTGTTGTTTTGTTTAATCAAAAAACTCCACAAACCATTACCGATTTCTTGCAGGAGAAGGGTAAACCATATATCAGAATAATCAGGGATTAGAGGAGGAGAAAAACTGGAAGAGCACTACTGTAGGTATCAAAAAAGTAGAAAGGTGGGTGCGTATCCCATAAAAAGATTACCAATATGACCAATAAATAAATAATCTTTTTCTCCTTTTCTACTAGCCTACCCCTTGGACGGAAGCACACCTGGGGACCCCTCACCTTTGGATCGCATGGACTGTGCAGCACTCAGAGTGAGCCGATCGCTTGCTACATGTTTTCCTGTTCAGGACGTTATTTAGACAATTGGTACGTTATAGGGTGTTATTATGCTCAATCTTCCTGGTGTTATTGTTAACAACAGCGTCACTTATTAGTGAGCTTACCATCCGGGACTGCAACCCAGTACCTGTCTTCTATCAAGTTTATGTTTAGGGGTCCCCCCTACAAGTATCTGGTTATTCATTCATTCATTTATCCTACTGTTGGGGTCTTTAGCATTACGCAGTCACAGGGTTAATCAGGGATTAGGCCTACACATGTTACACCCAGCCAGGGAAATTCTTCAAACATCCCCATCATTATAAAAGGAGTCATTTCAAAAGTTATACACTATTCTAAAGTAAGTAGCATACCGGTAATATGCCGAAATATTTTTCAACTGAGAGTGTAAAAAGAGAGGAAGAAGTTAATGTTTAAATAATAATAATAATAATAATAATAATAATAATAATAATATGCCGATTCTACACAAAATACCATGTAATCATTACCTGCTGTTACACTCTCTCTTTGACTAGAAATACAAAGATTCATAGCATAAAACCTAAATGTGATGGCGTTTAAATATATCATGTTATCATATTAAATGTAAATATATTCAGGTGCTGAATAAGCGTCTGAAAAATTTTTGCCGCGCGTTTGCGTTTTTAGGGCTGGCGCTTTGAAGCTCACGTCCGGCTCAGGCGGCCTCCTGGGCTGTGAGGTACAAATCGCACTTACAAAGATATTAAGAATCAAAAACACAAAGTAGGGGAACGCTCAGTAAAAAAAAAAACGCAGGAGTTTCTTTGGTGGCTGAATTTCCATTTTATTGTGATGAATTAAGAATGAACAAACTGGGAATGAGTCTGACACAACTCTGAGACAACGGCATTGTGTATGTGGTGTGGTGCTGGTTTTGTGCTCTCATTACTTTGCATGTGTGATCACGTCAGTAGCATTGCTGTGCGGATGACACTGAAAAGCATTATGGGCCATGTTTACAACACAGTGCTATTCCATAAGACACCTTATGGCAGGGTGCTCTATTCCAGTCCTCAAGCCAACAACAACAGGTTTTCAGGATATCCCAATCCCAGTCAAAGTCTGAGCCTCTGGTTGAGCCACCTGTGCTGAAGCAAGGACTGATTGAGCAACCTGTGCTGAAGCAGGGTATTTTTTATTTATAAAAAACAAAACATATTTACAAACATATCAATACAAAAGCAACAAACTTAAATTAAAATATGCAATTTTTTCCAGAATATTTACACTGTATACAGAAAATATTTCCACACTTATATCTGAACCCCCGCCCATCTTCTCTCCCAGGACTTTGTATCCCACCTGCCTCTCTCCCCCAGCTTTATTTTCTTTATCTGCTCTATAACCTGTTCAACTGCACAGGTTACAGGCACGAGAACCTTTTCTGTGGAGAGAAGACTGCGGGTGATCCACAACCTGTATTTCACAAGTGCATTGATTAACACCACTGTGCTACCGCTGTAACCCTGCAAGTGATCCCTAAACACACCATATACTATCTCCCAATAGTTTTGACCCTTTAAATCTGGCATTCGTAATGAGGCGGCCATGCCTTCCCACATCTCCACTGCGTAGGGGCACTCCAGGAGGAGGTGCTCCATCGTCTCCAGGATCCCGGCAAAGGAACCTCGGGGACAGTTCCTGTCCGCTATGCCTGTGCTGAAGCAGGGATATCCTTAAACCCTGATCTGTTGGTGGAGCTTTTAAGACTGGAGTTGAGCACCCCTGCCCCATTCATTTGAATTCACTTGGGCTGTAAAGTATTTTTTAGTGCCGGAAGGTGTCTCTGGGAGTAGCCCCACTTTGCAAATATGGGTCCATGTGAGATGGGTTACCTTTCAGGTATGGGTCCATGTGAGATGGGTTACCTTTCAGGTATGGGTCCATGTGAGATGGGTTACCTTTCAGGTATGGGTCCATGTGAGGTGGGTTACTTTTCAGGTATGGGTCCATGTGAGATGGGTTACCTTTCAGGTATGGGTCCATGTGAGATGGGTTACCTTTCAGGTATGGGCCCATGTGAGATGGGTTATCTTTCATGTATGGGTCCATGTGAGATGGGTTACCATTCAGGTATGGGTTCTGAATTCCACATTATTAGAATGTGGATCATTACAACAAAACAACACAAAATCCCCACATTGGGATCGCATTGTTGTTAAACATGAAATACAACTAGAGTGGGAAAAACACCTACTGTGCTGGTAATATTTATTGATATATTCAACCAAAGAGGCTGAAGGAGCGGCTCAGTGAGTAAAGGCTGAAGGAGCCGCTCAGTGAGTAAAGGCTGAAAGAGCGGCTCAGTGAGTAAAGGCTGTCGGAGCCGCTCAGTGAGTCAAGACTGAAGGAGCCACTCAATGAGTAAAGGCTGAAGGAGCGGCTCAGTGAGTAAAGGCTGAAGGAGCGGCTCAGTGAGTAAAGGCTGTCGGAGCCGCTCAGTGAGTAAAGGCTGTCGGAGCTGCTCAGTGAGTAAAGGCATTGAGTGTAACCAACAATAATGAGTTTGATACAGGGGCAACTTGGTTCAATTCCCAATGTCAGCTCCTTGTTGATTGTGCCACGTGCTGAAGCAGGGGTATATTTTTAAAACGTGACCTGTTGGTAGCCCTTCAGGACTAGAGTTGCTAGATTGAAAGGTGCCAAACATTATGCTCATGTTGCAAAATTCTTTGCCCTTTTTTTTTTTTTAACACGGATACAATTAGCAGTGTCCCGGAGATAATGCGGATGAAGCTGAGGTTCTCTTTTTTTATAGTGAGTTGGTGTTCTGCATTTCATACCATTCTCTGCAGAGGTGAAGCGGCTGCCCCCCTACCAGAATACAGATTTCCTCATCACAAAACACTTGCAGTGAGGAGAAATGTGCCTATCTCCGAGTCTGATTCCCAACCCGGGAGACCCCCAACCTGGGAGACCCCCAACCCTTCACATAGCATAAGACCATGGGAATATGCATGCAGCCAACAGGGGGTTAAATTACAAGGTTTTTTTATTTCCCTGCTTCTTTGTCGATGTGTTTAGTCCCCTTCCTGCCAAGACTCATTTCACTCGACTATCTTGTGCGAGACACATATGGTGCAGTGAAATTGCCATCCAAGAAAGCACGTCCCAGCCTGTTGAGACATCATCAAATAAGATTAAAGCAAAGTAAAAAATAAAAAGATAGAGAGAATTTTCTCTGTTTCTTGTGCACACGGCAGCTGATGAAAGTTACAGAGGTACAGTACTTCAACCCTGCTCAAGGTTTTGCAACCATTTGTTTACTTTGCCTGGTTAAGGAGAAGGTAAAAGATAACAAGGCAATTTCCCGGCCCCCTTCTTGAAGTTGGGGGGGAAAAAATCGAGCCTTTTTTTTAATAATCATTCCAATAAAATCAGATGTTGAACTCTTCTGACCAGCAGCACCTCGGCGTAATATAAAACGGGCCTTATCCCTTGTCCTTCCCATTTCTCTACTCTGGTGTCTGCCTCCAGCTCTCCCTGGATCTGCCAGCTTACCAGCCAAGATCTTTCTTCACAGAGAAGGACTCTTTTGACCCTATTTTAAAGCAGCAGGTCATGTGGAGACCATACGCTTGCAGCAGGAAACAATATTCCTAGAGTGGGTTTTCTGTAAATATGAGAACCACAAAGGAGTCTTAGTCCAGCAATTGACCTTCACATTCACCTTGCCAGCTAATTCCCTCTAAACGCCAAAGGAGGAACCTTTGGTGTTGTGGTGGGTCAGGAGTGGCCAGGTCTAGTCCTCAAGAGCCACCAACAGGTGACGTTTTAAGGATATCCCTGCGTCAGCACAGGTGTCTCAATCAGTCCCTGCTTCAGCACAGGTGACTCAATCAGTAGCTCAGTCTTCGACTGAGCCACTGATTGATCCACCTTTGCTGAAGCAGGGATATCCTTAAAACGTGATTAGTTGGTGGCCCTTGAGGACTGGCGTTGGCCACCCCTGTGGAAGGTGCTCCATCCTACGGGCCAAAGATATGGCAAGAGCTTTGAGTAGGAGGAGATATGGACATGCAAAGTTTAATGTGTCAATACAACATGTTCACAGGGAGGAGGAGACATTGCGAACATTCGGCTTTAATATCATGGCATTCATAACAGTAGTTTTTATCCACTTCAAGATTATTAATTTTTCCATGATAATCACCGCCAGGGGCCATGAAAACAAAACAGCGGAGAAGAGGAAACATGTAAATTATTTTCCAATATTACAGCTCAAAGCAGAAAAGACAAATAGAGAAAGAAGCAGTCAGCCGGGAAAGTGGGATGGAGCGAGAAAGCCAATATTCCCTGACAAGTTTGGATAAGACAGTCACTGCGTTTGTTAAATGGACACTACGTTACTTGAAAAAAGTCAATTGGAATTAAAGTAAGGAACCAGAGGAGCAGATTGTGTGATTGTTAGCAAAGTGTTGCAAATAGGAAGTGTGCTTTTGGTTTCTTGGATCCGATTTGAGATCCTCAGACTTAATTGGAGACCAGAAAGAGAAACAATGCATTAGTGGTGGAGATTATCACCGGCTTTAATAAGATGTTGCTGGATTTTAGATGAGCTGCAGCCTACAATGAATCAGACCATGCTGCGATCCCATCTTCCCCATAGCCTGGAGCAAGGATTAAACGTAGAGGCATAAACCCGTAAGAATGAGGGGATAATACACACGTGTTTACATATTAACCCTTCCCACTCCTCGCTGTGGTCAATGTTCTGAATTAAAATACAAATTATCTCCAATTACTCCCAAGCAGCTAGTCTCAGAGCTGTCACTTACCCTTCGCCATCTGTCTGATCTTTCAGAGTGGCCAGCCTGCCAGCCTGACCTCAGTCTTGTATGACACAGTAGCCATAAAGGTTATTGTATCTCTGAGAACATTTAGAGAAGTGGTGGAAGCTCAGGAGAGCGATAAGTTTAAGTTGGGGGGGGTGAGGTGGGGGTCCCAGGTATTTTTAATAAGAGTTAGCACTTAGACTTGTCACGTCCGGACTATCTCACTGTTTTGTCTTATTTTCATACTTAACGTTGATGCTAAGGGTGCAGTCCCACTTATATTGGAATATAGTGGAGGTACGGAACGTGTTACACAAGTGATCAGGGGGAAAAAAGGGCTACATTCATGCAATTTGTAGGACAAAAAAAGTCAATTTGGACTGCCAAAATAAACCACCCTAAATTATAGATAATATGCTATTTTAGGAAACCTTAACATTTTTTTTTATGTGGAACCAAAATACTAATTGAAATCAATTTTGTGTAACTCTTTCTGTGCTGGGGTCAGAGCCACACAATTAAAATGTTAAAAAATCAAACCTTTTGTCCGTGCCGGACATTTTTAGGGTGTAATAGGTGAGATGGGAGAGGGAAAAGAGAAAAATGTAAGCAGAGTCTTAAATGACTATCTGCCCGTGGCATTTTGCAAATTCTGCTCTCCGACAAGGATCAGATATTCATGAAATCACAAATACAGGGTCCTATCTGATCAGATGTGAACAAACAGTGACTGAGGATGGACAAAGAGTGACAGCGTGTCAGTTCAAATACAAACCAAATGAAATGTGTGCACCAACAGGGCGCTGGGCATAAGGTCACTCTGTAAGCTCTGGTTTCTGGAAATAAAATGGCTTTTTTTTGGGTTATAAAACACTGAATAATAAAACATTACTAATTTTTAAAGGGTGAACACACAATCTCAGCAATCTCTAACCCCAGAACCTGGGAATTTTGAAAGGACAATGAAAAATAGGTCTCAGGCACTTGTAAATCTGTTTGAAAGAGGTAGCCCGCATGGCACTTGAAACATTTTTGCTTGTTTGTTTTAATATATGCAACCTGTGTTTACCTTTATTGATAACGAATGACCTAAGCTGCCGATCCATTAGTTCTCCCGTGATCGATCAGCAAAGATCCTGCTTCCCAGGGTTCACTAAATGGCTGCCTTTCAGTTTCAATCAATCCTACAGTCAGTGTAACTCAGCAGCTACAATGTATTCTTATATCAAAATACTTAAAGAAAAGATGAACCCAGTATATGAGCACTCAATCACAACAGTGAATAGTGAATGAATTAAAATACTTTATTGTCATCAATGAAAAAAATAAAGGGCTATAAAATAAGTGTACAGCACTAGGAGTGACTAGTCAAAGTAACATCGCTGTATAAGCTCTGTTGAACCACAAATGTGGTATATTCATAACTGGAGGTCTGAATGTAATAATGTATTCTTATATCACTAAGGTAACATTATCTATTGTTACAGTTTGCAGCTCACACTGCTGGGAATATTGGCAACACATGATCACAAACAGGAAAGTGTTGCAAAGATCTCGCACTGCTGGGGAGGTGGGCTAGACCTGCTATAGAAATCAAAGTATGCCCAGTATATTACAACTCATTAAAAATGGCATTAAGAGTTGAATAATAATTTTTAAAAAAATGTAGTCATTATTATCTAATACTACAGAACTCATTTATTTAAAAAAAAAAAAAACCATGTAGGATATTGCAGTATATAAGGAGTATATGTTAGACCTTTTTATGAATATGTATGTATTTCTTATCCTTAGAACAGATTCCACTATATATATGTTCATGTATATGTACATTTTTAATTAATAAAAGTGTGGTTTTATCAATTACAGTCTTTAGCTGTGCAACAGGGACGTTCTCCCTTTGGATATTGTTTAAACCCAGTACTGATTTCATTAATTGATACTAAAAAACGCACTGCTCCCACTGACATTTTACTTGCCTGTTATTTTTAAACACTATGTCACATAAGGGAGCCCCAGAATAACCTCAAGGGATTGTCGCAGGAAATATTAATTATGATGTAATATTAGTGCATTATTGATGAATGATTAAAAAAAAGATACTAGAGGAACAGGTATTTGCAATGACATTTACAAGCACTGTTATTATGATAGCATATGTAAATGTACAACTTAGTACTAATTATATATTTAATTACCGTTTGTAACCAGATATATGAATCATAATAATCTTCCATGGTGATATATTTATGGGTATCTTAGAAATTGGATCACGTTAACAGGAATTCCTCGCGAAAAATAGTGCCAAGGAATACCAATATAGTCCAGGGAACGACAGTCCTGAAAACGGTTTTTCTTTTTAAAGACAAAGGGCAGAATAATAAGAAATTATATAGCGAGAAATAAAATTATACAAAAAACGAACACATCGTCATGCAATAAATCATAACATACAGCTCAACCCCCTTATAACGCTGTGCTTGGGGTCACATCGCGTTATAAGTGGATCGCGTTAGAAATAATGTACAATGGTATGCTTTGTACAATAAAGTATTTAAGATCCCAATAATAATCGTGTTGTAAAGTATTAATAAATACGAAAGTTGGGAGCCACGCTTGCATCGCGTTATAAGCGGATTCGCGTTGCAGCGGATCGCGTTATAACGGGGTTGAGCTATACTAACATAATGAAGGGAACAAAAATGAAATAAACAAAAACAAAAATCGGTAGAGCGCGTCGCATAACGTAATTCCAAGGTAAGTATTAATGCAATTAACTGCAAAAGTTCTTAGGTTTAGGTAGAAATTCCACCCGTGCATCCTCTAATTTGTGCAGCAGATATCACTCAGCCACAGTGATGCTACCCTAAGTGCATCTCTTATCTGTGACTCTCATTCTAACATTAATGTTCCCTCTGGCAGTAAGAATGTGTTGTCCATATCATGCCACAAAGTCTTTCTGTAGTCATGATACCAAATAGTTCACTTAATTGCTGATTGATTGTAGGGGGACTTTTCTTCAACTGATTATCTAAAGAGGCAATCCAATGCGGTGGATTTTTTTGTGATTGTAGTGTTGAAGCAGGGGGTATCTGGAGCTGAGCCCGGTTCATTTCAGCTCTGGGGACCCCCTACTTCCAGGGATAGTTAAGCCTCTCCTCGGCTACCAGGGCTCACAATATGGCCGCTCTTCTGATATTTCCCGCCCTGCAGGCCAATCGGAAGCCGTGACGTCATCAGTGCGGCTTCCGATTGGCCCATGTGACGCGGGAACTTCAAACACTTGAAAAGCCCTGCTTGCTGAGCCAGAGCAGCTACCGGCCCCTACTTCGGAGGTAAGTATCTACAGAAGTAAGGGGTTCCCACCGCTGAAATTAACGGGGTTCTGCTTCGGAGACCCCCTGCTTCAATATATATATATATATATATATATATATAACTTTTTTTTAAATTCACTGTCTTGGATTGCTCCTTTAAAATTCATTTTCGAGCCACCAAGAGTAAAACCTTCAACAATTGTTTGTTATATTTATTTCTCAGTTCCAAATTCCCAGTGTCTAATCAATAAATCCTGTTAGGTGAAATATAGATCACATCCCAGCAAATTCTTGAATCGCCTTGCACCAATATTCCTTAATCTTTTCACTTTCCCAGAGCATATGTTGACAATCTACATTTCCCCCCCTGCATACTTTGGACATCTTCCACTCACATTTGTATGAAATGTAGCATATATTTTTAATGATATATACTGTATATAGGATTAATGTACAACGTGAGATTGTATTTCCCTCAAACTGGAGGACTCGCTGCCCTCACTAACTTTATTAATAGTATTAAAAAGAGAATCTGGTGTATTTAAATCCGGGGGGTCCGTATTCCACATAGCTACTATTGAGTTCACTCTTTCCCATTCTTTCAACAAATTGGTTACAAAATTGGTAGAATATTTTGAGAATATAGCGATTTCTTTGTGATCTTCTATGCAGGTCTTGGAGCAGATGCTCGGGTTGCGTTTAACTAGTTTAGTAATATAGTGTCTAACCTGCAGATAGGCAAAGAAGTGTGTCTCGGGAAAAAGGAACTCGAAATTGGCAAATACCATTAGATACAGGATCAATTAAGTCTTTAACTTGTTTTAATCCCACTTTTCACCATTATTGAAAGGGTGAAGAGGACATTTCCTCCGAAAAAATCCAGCTTTGAAAAAATGGGAATTTGGAAATGCGAGTGTTTACATTAAGAAGTTCCCCCAATCTATTCCATGATTTGATACGACCTTGGAATGAAAAAAAAAAAAAAAAGGTGCTACATCTAACGTGACATATTATATAGTGAAATACTTATCTGTTTATAAGCAAGGGTTACTTAGTTCAATTCTTTGGCCAGAGTATTTGAAGCCTACAGTACATCTATTTCATGCTTTGATGGAACCTTGGAATGAAGCCTGATTTTGAATAGTTCTGTGAAATCCTAGTGTGAGGCAAGAAGCCCAAATCAATAGGTTAAGCAATATTGGCCTCTAACCCTTTATTAATGTAGGATTCTCTATCCCAGGGGCGCGCAAACTTTTTTCGTCACGCCCCATTTTTCCTCCGTGCAATTAGTAGCCCCCCACCCCACCCTCAAGCGACGGCGAAACGAAGGCCGATCATGCGCAAATTAAATGAATGATGCTATGTTCGTGCCCGCACCCATGCCCGCTAAACGGAGCCGCCCTTTGAACATCTCGTGCCCCCCTGCACTATCCAATACCTTATTTGTAACCATTTTACTGGGACATGCCATAACAAACCTCTAAATTCTATATCATACCATTGTTATCTTTGAGTGATTCAAGGAAATTATTGACTTTGGATGATTTAATGATATGAAACCATAGTTTACCAGGTTTGTTTGAAAATTGAAAACAAACTTGGTAAGATTTGCTCTTGAGATGTCCGGTGCAGCAAGTATGGCTTGCAACTCTTGTTATACAGTACGGCATGTATTAATGATCTTGTGGAATTGGCATAGATTTCAAACTCTTCATAAGTTTAGACTCGTGGGGATTTTTGTGGAACAGTTCTATTCCTCTTTGCTGCAAAGGAAATGATTGGGCCTCTAATGACAGCTTCAGCCACATTCCAAAACAATACTAGGTGGTAAAATGTACAATGTAGTTGATGACTGCTCTATTCCTTTAATTGATCTGTAACAGTTTTTTTCCAGCCCCATGGATGAGCCTATTGTACCCCCAAATCTTCTAATCTGAGGTGGCTAGAAATAGGAACATGATCTCATAGGAGAACACTGCCAATCTTCAAAGATCCTCCCAAAAGAGCACCGTTTGTACCAATATATTCAATTCTAGACATTGAAGCCTCGGAATTTGATAAATAGGTAAACTCTCTGTTTTTTGTTAGATTTACCAGGGATCCCGCATTTTAGGATGTTCTTCAATAAAGCTAATCCCGAATTTTTTTATTTATTTTTTTAACTTTTTGGGTTTCTCTCGTATTAATATCTACCGATGTATCCGTCACTGAGTGGGCCGCTGAGTTAAGGTTCACTGAAAACTATTTTCAACATCTCACAGTTTATAGATCTACTGCTTTGAGAATGCAACATGACACATCTTACACTCTTGCTGGGGTAAGGGGCGTATTTTGGGCAGTGCGTATGAGAGAATGGGCTCCACACTTTGTAATTACAGACAGAAGAAGAAAATGTGTACATTGGACCAGGGGTCACACGAGCTGGAACAAGGCTGGTGTATGCTTTCCCCTTTTTCTATTATACATATAACACTGCACCTCTCACCCATCTGCCTATGGTATTTATTTTGGTGAAGGGAGTTCTCTTCCAGACTCGTACCTTTGTGTTTTATCTGATTTAATTCTGCTATGACTTCTTAAACACACATGTCTATATTGACATAATGTAACACCCCTGGTGGCTCTCATTGTACAGTACCTACTGTATGCACGGAGACACCATCCTGGTTCTGGGAACATAAATGAGGGATTGTAGCTTTAAAATAAACACTTTAATACATCTTTTTATGGTTCGGCTTTTTATCTTCCATTTTTACCCGTCTCCGCCCCCATTTTTTTCCCCCGGACAGAATGAAAAGGGTCCGCCGTATCTTTTACTTTAGCAAATCGGAATGTGCCCCGTGAGATGCCATTTTTACTTTATAACTGCTAAGGATAATTGACATTGATAAATTGAAATGATATAAATTGTTGCTGCTGGTTGATATGTTTTCCCATATAAAATGGAGTGTAGAATAGATTCATTTGGTGGGGATCCCGAGCAAAGCACCATGTCAAATTCCCGTTACAAGGTAAACTGCTTGAGCAGTGGATACTGTAATAAGGCCATTTTTACATATTCACCCTTGTGGCTATCTGGTCAAAGCCTTCGCCACTTGCTTCGATACTGGACACTCTCAGACAGAGACAAAGCAGATGTCCTGTAAATGAGAGGAGCGTTTACTCATAAACATTTAATGCTAACAACTGATCTGTAAAAGCTTCCAGCTACAGACCTGGGGAAGAGAAAAGCTCACTGTCTGCATCCTCTCTAGTGGGCCTGGGTTTTCTGCTAAGCAAGGCACTTCTTCATGTCAAAAGCATTTATTGTGGGGGGGGGGGGCGGTGGAGGAATGCAGACAGTTGCGTATAAAAGACGATGTATCTTTCATTTCCATAGCAGACGGAAGAAAGTCAATGAGATATGCAAAGCTGCAGCCATCACCGCAACAAGTCTGCAGCCCAGAGGAAATAAAGCACAAACGGTCGCGTGTCTGGGTGATTTCTCTTCGATGAGTGGGGTATACAAAATCCACAGGGCACGTCCTCTCTGTAACAAGTACAACGTACAAGCTGCATGTTGCCTTTAAACACAAAAACCTAATAATATCAAAATAGCAAAATCAATTTTCACTTCAGGGTTGGGTATCAGCCCTAGTGTATTATTGATCACAGCACACTGTGGGAAGCTGCAATCAGGGTTTAATTGTTTAATGTTCATCCCAGGTGTGTACAAGATATGAAGTGGGATGCTCAGAATGAACAGGTTTCCAGTCTCACATGCGGTGACCTCACAGAAAAACACATTTGATAAAGTGAAGGGGAAGCTTTAAGTGAAATCGTGTGGGTGAGATTTTCCTCCAGAAATTCACACATACCAACAAAAAAAAAAAAAAACACACAAAATCTGTTAACACTTTTTTCCATATAATGTGTGTTTGGTGGCTGCTTGGGCAGAGCAGTCAGAAGCAGAAAGCATGTGGTCACGAAATCTGGGCCAGAGTCTCTGCAGGCGTCTTATCTCTGAGTTACATAGTTGCATAATAGATGAGGTTGAAAAACAAATGTCCATCAAGTCCAACCTATGCTAAATGTACACAACAGATACTTATTATTTTACTGTAAATACAGTAAAAGACCTGACAAGTGGCCGTGCACAAGAGGACCACACTATCCAATGATGAGACAAGAAGCTTTATCTCATGATACACTTTATCTCATGATACACGAAAAGTGACCATCTTTCTTGACCATTGATTTTCCCCAACTTGCACACATTAGCAGAAAACGAGGCAGAGATCTACGTAACATTGTAACTAAATTCAAGATACTTTGTTCTCATTTTGGATGTAGATAACATAACTTTCTGCTGCACGCATTGCATGAAGAGGAAAAGAACTAGAAAAAAAACCTGAAACAAAAGAAAAGGGTTATCATGGCGGCAAATGCACCCTCCCTGTGATTGGGAAATCATGAAGACAAACGGCTTCGTTCCTCACAATCATGTATTTCTTACATAAGTTGTAAATAGTTAATAAACGATGCGCAATCTAATACAACTATCTCAAGGGGGGGCCAACTCCAGTCCTCAAGTGCCACCAACAGGTCAGGTTTACATGATATCCCTGCTTCAGCAGAGGTGGTGCAGTCTTCGATTGAGCCACCTGTGCTGAAGCAGGGATATCCTGAAAACCTGACCTGTTGGTGGCCCCGCGAGGAAGGAAGTTGGTCACCCGTGAACTATCTCTACTCCTTCCCCATGTCTGCCGCCTGCCTAGCAGGTGTATAATCTGTATATTTATTACGTTACCCAGCTGGTGAAGTTATAGGGCATTTGGTGTTGCCATCCTGCTGCTAATTAACACAACAGTGGCAATCAC
Source organism: Ascaphus truei (assembly GCF_040206685.1). Taxonomy (NCBI): domain Eukaryota; kingdom Metazoa; phylum Chordata; class Amphibia; order Anura; family Ascaphidae; genus Ascaphus; species Ascaphus truei. Next base: position 9,812,060 of record NC_134501.1, read on the forward strand.
CTTCACAATAAAGTTAGCCCGTGTGTTCTGCTTATTGGGAATGTATCAGCAAGAAGCTAAAAGCACAATCTGATAATGTCAGGTCAACGCAGAAGGATAAAGGTTAAACCAGGTCACTGTCTCAATAGTTTGGTGCTTGTGCCACTCACTGCCCGGCACCCGCCTGTACCCGGGCAGCTCATTCTTTTGGTGAATGGGAGGCTGTTTTCCTAAGAGTTGTAATAAAGCGTTTAACTATGCTCCTTTAAGGTAATGTTTATAAGATCATGTTTTGTGAGGCTTATTATAATCGGCTCTAATGATGGAAACTCTTTCTTGCCGGTCTCCCTCGCTCCACCTCAGGGAATGACTGGAAAAATAAGATCCTAACGACAGACGGGGTATAAAGTCACACGTGCTGCAAGCACACACATCTGTAGAAAAGGATGAGGTGCACGCCCAAGCACTTTCTTCCACACACAAAACTCGAGTCACACAACCGGCCACAAAGGCAAGGCAGTTAAAAACAGTTGTAAAATTAAATTGGGATAATGAAGAACAGGGGTCTCCAAACTCAGTCCTCAAGGGCCACCAACAGGTCAGGTTTTCAGGATCTCCCTGCTTCAGCACAGGTGGTGCAGTCTTCGACTGAGCAACCTGTGCTGAAGCAGGGATATCCTGGAAACCTGATTTGTTGGTAGCCCTGGAGGACCAGAGTTGCCCACCCCTGTTGTAGACAAATATGCAGTGTGGGTGTTCAACTGGGAGGCTGCAGGGGAGTCCTTGGAATGTATTAATGGCATAATCCAAAACGTGCTCGCGAGACCCTCATGGAAATAGACAAATGTTAAGTGATACTTCTCACTGCGTCCCCTGAATTCCAGAAAGAGGAGGTGAAAATCCTCCCCCAAAATGCCAGCTGCCGGGCCAAGCATTCTGTGGGAAATAGCTGATATGGTTTCTACAGTGCAAAAATATTCCCAGCACATCTGCACAATGCTCTTTCCAGGCACGGTGTGAGGATACACCGAGGCACGGTGTGAGGATACACCGAGGCACGGTGTGAGGATACACCGAGGCACGGTGTGAGGATACACCGAGGCACGGTGTGAGGATACACTGAGGCACGGTGTGAGGATACACTGAGGCACGGTGTGAGGATACATCGAGGCACGGTGTGAGGATACACCGAGGCACGGTGTGAGGATACACAGTGTGAGGATACACCGAGGCAAGGTGTGAGGATACACCGAGGAAAGGTGTGAGGATACACCGAGGAAAGGTGTGAGGATACACAGTGTGAGGATACACAGTGTGAGGATACACCGAGGCAAGGTGTGAGGATACACCGAGGCAAGGTGTGAGGATACACCGAGGCAAGGTGTGAGGATACGGAGTGTGAGGATACACAGTGTGAGGATACACCAAGGCAAGGTGTGAGGATACAAAGTGTGAGGATACACTGAGGCAAGGTGTGAGGATACACTGAGGCAAGGTGTGAGGATACACTGAGGCAAGATGTGAGGATACACTGAGGCAAGGTGTGAGGATACACTGAGGCACGGTGTGAGGATACACTGAGGCACGGTGTGAGGATACACTGAGGCACGGTGTGAGGATACACTGAGGCACGGTGTGAGGATACACAGTGTGAGGATACACCGAGGCACGGTGTGAGGATACACAGTGTGAGGATACACTGAGGCACGGTGTGAGGATACACAGTGTGAGGATACACTGAGGCACGGTGTGAGGATACACAGTGTGAGGATACACCGAGGCACGGTGTGAGGATACACAGTGTGAGGATACACTGAGGCACGGTGTGAGGATACACAGTGTGAGGATACACTGAGGCATGGTGTGAGGATACACAGTGTGAGGATACACCAAGGCAAGGTGTGAGGATACACAGTGTGAGGATACATTGAAGCACGGTGTGAGGATACACTGAGGCACGGTGTGAGGATACACAGTGTGAGGATACACTGAGGCACGGTGTGAGGATACACTGAGGCAAGGTGTGAGAATACACTGAGGCACGGTGTGAGGATACACTGAGGCACGGTGTGAGGATACACAGTGTGAGGATACATTGAGGCACGGTGTGAGGATACACAGTGTGAGGATACACCAAGGCACAGTGTGAGGATACACTGAGGCACGGTGTGAGGATACACTGAGGCAAGGTGTGAGGATACACTGAGGCACGGTGTAAGGATACACTGAGGCACAGTGTGAGGATACACTGAGGCAAGGTGTGAGGATACACTGAGGCAAGGTGTGAGGATACACAGTGTGAGGATACATTGAGGCACGGTGTGAGGATACACAGTGTGAGGATACACTGAGGCACGGTGTGAGGATACACAGTGTGAGGATACACTGAGGCACAGTGTGAGGATACACTGAGGCACAGTGTGAGGATACACTGAGGCATGGTGTGAGGATACACCGAGGCAAGGTGTGAGGATACATTGAGGAACAGTGTGAGGATACACTGAGGCAAGGTGTGAGGATACACCGAGGAATGGTGTGAGGATACTCTGAGGAAAGGTGTGAGGATACTCGTTGTGAGGATACACTGAGGCACGGTGTGAGGATACACTGAGGCACGGTGTGAGGATACACTGAGGCACAGTGTGAGGACACCGAGGCAAAGTGTCAGGATACACGGAGGCACGGTGTGAGGATACACTGAGGCACGGTGTGAGGATACACTGAGGCACAGTGTGAGGACACCGAGGCAAGGTGTCAGGATACACGGAGGCACAGTGTGAGGATACACCGAGGCACAGTGTGAGGATACACAGTGTGAGGATACACTGAGGCACGGTGTGAGGATACACTGAGGCACGGTGTGAGGATACACAGTGTGAGGATACACTGAGGCACGGTGTGAGGATACACTGAGGCACGGTGTGAGGATACACAGTGTGAGGATACACTGAGGAATGGTGTGAGGATACACCGAGGCACGGTGTGAGGATACACAGAAGCATGGTGTGAGGATACACTGAGGCACGGTGTGAGGATACACAGTGTGAGGATACACTGAGGAATGGTGTGAGGATACACCGAGGCACGGTGTGAGGATACACAGAAGCATGGTGTGAGGATCCACGGTGTGAGGATACACCGAGGCACGGTGTGAGGATACACTGAGGCACGGTGTGAAGATACACCGAGGCACGGTGTGAGGATACACCAAGGCAAGGTGTGAGGATACACAGAAGCATGGTGTGAGGATACACGGTGTGAGGATACACTGAGGCACGGTGTGAGGATACACTGAGGAATGGTGTGAGGATACACCGAGGCATGGTGTGAGGATACACTGAGGCACGGTGTGAGGATACACTGAGGCACGGTGTGAGGATACACTGAGGCACGGTGTGAGGATACACTGAGGCACGGTGTGAGGATACACTGAGGCACGGTGTGAGGATACTCGAGGCACGGTGTGAGGATACTCTGAGGCACAGTGTGAGGATACTCTGAGGAATGGTGTGAGGATACACTGAGGAATGGTGTGAGGATACACTGAGGAATGGTGTGAGGATACTCTGAGGAAAGGTGTGAGGATACTCGTTGTGAGGATACACTGAGGCACGGTGTGAGGATACACTGAGGCAAGGTGTGAGGATACACTGAGGCAAGGTGTGAGGATACACCGAGGCATGCTGTGAGGATACACTGAGGCAAGGTGTGAGGATACACTGAGGCAAGGTGTGAGGATACACCGAAGCAAGGTGTGAGGATACACTGAGGCACAGTGTGAGGAAACACTGAGGCACGGTGTGAGGATACACTGAGGCACGGTGTGAGGATACACTGAGGCACGGTGTGAGGATACACTGAGGCACGGTGTGAGGATACACTGAGGTACAGTGTGAGGATACACTGAGGCACAGTGTGAGGATACACCGAGGCACGGTGTGAGGATACACTGAGGCACGATGTGAGGATACACGGTGTGAGGATACACGGTGTGAGGATACACTGAGGTACAGTGTGAGGATACACTGAGGCACGGTGTGAGGATACACCAGGCACGATGTGAGGATACACTGAGGCACGGTGTGAGGATACTCGTTGTGAGGATACACTGAGGCAAGGTGTGAGGATACACTGAGGCAAGGTGTGAGGATACACTGAGGCACAGTGTGAGGATACACTGAGGCACGGTGTGAGGATACACTGAGGCACGGTGTGAGGATACACTGAGGCACGGTGTGAGGATACACTGAGGCACGGTGTGAGGATACTCTGTGGCACGGTGTGAGTATACACTGAGGCACAGTGTGAGGATACACCGAGCCACGGTGTGAGGATACACTGAGGCACGGTGTGAGGATATACGGTGTGAGGATACACTGAGGCACGTGTGAGGATACACTGAGGCACAGTGTGAGGATACACTGAGGCACAGTGTGAGGATACACTGAGGCACGGTGTGAGGATACACTGAGGCACGGTGTGAGGATACACTGAGGCACAGTGTGAGGATACACGGTGTGAGGATACACGGTGTGAGGATACACCGAGGCAAAGTGTGAGGATACACGGTGTGAGGATACACGAGGCATGGTGTGAGGATACACCGAGGCACGGTGTGAGGATACACCGAGGCACGGTGTGAGGATACACTGAGGCACAGTCTGAGGATACACGGTGTGAGGATACACTGAGGCACAGTCTGAGGATACACGGTGTGAGGATACACTGAGGCACGATGTGAGGATACACTGAGGCACGGTGTGAGGATACACCGAGGCATGGTGTAAGGATACACTGAGGCACGGTGTGAGGATACACCGTGGCACGGTGTGAGGATACACCGAGGCACGGTGTGAGGATACACCGAGGCACGGTGTGAGGATACATGGTGTCAGGATACACTGAGGCACGGTGTGAGGATACACTGAGGCACGGTGTGAGGATACACTGAGGCACGGTGTGAGGATACACCGTGGCATGGTATGAGGATACACCGAGGCACGGTGTGAGGATACACCGAGGCACGGTGTGAGGATACATGGTGTCAGGATACACTGAGGCACGGTGTGAGGATACACTGAGGCACGGTGTGAGGATACACTGTGTGAGGATACACCGAGGCATGGTGTGAGGATACACTGAGGAACAGTGTGAGGATACACCGAGGCAAGGTGTGAGGATACACCGAGGCAAGGTGTCAGGATACACTGAGGCACGGTGTGAGGATACACCGAGGCACGGTGTGAGGATACACTGAGGCAAAGTGTGAGGATACACTGAGGCACGGTGTGAGGATACACTGAGGCACGGTGTGAGGATACACAGTCTGAGGATACACTGAGGCACGGTGTGAGGATACACTGAGGCACAGTGTGAGGATACACTGAGGCACGGTGTGAGGATACACTGAGGCACAGTGTGAGGATACACTGAGGCACGGTGTGAGGATACACTGAGGCACGGTGTGAGGATACACAGTCTGAGGATACACTGAGGCACGGTGTGAGGATACACCGAGGCACGGTGTGAGGATACACCGAAGCACAGTGTGAGGATACATCGAGGCAAGGTGTGAGGATACACTGAGGAATGGTGTGAGGATACACTGAGGCACGGTGTGTGGATACACTGTGTGAGGATACACTGAGGCACGGTGTGAGGATACACTGAGGCACAGTGTGAGGATACACTGAGACACGGTGTGAGGATACACTGAGGAACAGTGTGAGGATACACTGTGTGAGGATACCACTGTGGATGGAATACCACTGAAGCAGGGATATCTTGAAAACCTGACCTGTTGGTGGCCCTTGCGGACTGGAGTGTGCCACGCTTGCCCCAAGATAAGCTGCTTTTATATACCTCACTAGTAATGTGAAGGGGGGTCGCATGGTTCCAAAACAGGTGAAAATTGTGTCATTTTGATTCTACGTTGCTTTGTGTCAATGTATCGAGAGGCATTGCTCCCATTTTGCTGGGAGGCAGGGATTGTTCTGGGGAGAGTCAAAGCAATATTATAATGAGATGTATCAAAATGTGCACCTAAAACGGGCTCAGTCTCCCTTTTTTTCCCCCGGTCTAGGTCCGAAGCGTCATTAACCAACCTGCACCAAATGTAAGAAGCACAATCAACCGGCTCTATGCAGCTTCCACTGGCACAAACTGCTGCAAATTAACATTGTTACTCAATTGTTTTAGGAAAAAAAAAAAAAATTCCGGATATCCAAGCTTCAGCACAGGTGGCTGAGTCAAAGACTGAGCCTCTGATTGAGCCACCTGTGCTGAAGCAGTGACTTGATTGAGCCACCTGTGCTGGAGTTGGGACTGATTGAGCCACCTGTGCTGAAGCAGGGATACCCTGAAAACCTGACCTGTCGGTGGCCCTTGACAACTGGAGTTGACCACTCCTGTTCTATCCAACGGGTCCTCATATACAAGAGTTAAATTTCCCCTATCTCTACCAACAACAACAACAACAAAAAAAAGACGTGTGCAACAATGAATCCAAACGTTTAAATAATGAAACATCCTGCGTGCGCTGTACCTCCCAAACCGCGCACAGCGTGCCATCCACATGTGAATGCTTCGGATAACAAAAGCTTCCAGGAACACTAGACGGAGAAAACAAATTAGCATTCCGAAAATAAAAAAAAAAGCACGGGCACGTAATCCTATTAAGATGGCGGATCACTTTTTTTTTAGTTCTCGGAAAGAGACACTGATATTCGAATTATCATAAATGCTGAAATCAGCATCTGCTCTGAAGGAAGTTGTTAATATTTGGAAATGGTTAGACTTCCAGGGCTGGCTCCGACTGTCATTCTCGGCTATTCGATGGGTTCCCAAGGTCACGGAAAAGATTCACCTGCCTACTGCGCGAAATGAATTCACTTGGCCACGGTGCATGTATAATTTAACATCCTCCTCTCCAACCCCTTCATGCACTTCTCCCCCTCCCCCCAAAAAAAATAAAAAAATATTTTAGTACAATAACAAATTGGTTTCAAACCTATGAATTATGGATGCTGAAAATTAGACTTGTCAATGAAATGTGTATATAAAGACATACGGGATCCAGCTGCTGTTGGCTCATTTCATCCCCAAACTTTGCTTCCTGTCAAATGATTTGATTTTCTCGATTTACTGTTTAAAGAAAGAAACACATTTCTCTGAATCAAATGATTGTGCTAATGCCATGTATTCTGATCACAGGGCCCATGCTCGCCTTACCAGGGCGGGACATGGCGACAAACAGCATTCATGTAAACACTTTGCCGTTCGACAATTTCTATCAAAAACACATTTTTCTCTAACATTGGAAATGAATTTGTTGTGTAAATCCTTGTTCGTGCCGGGATTAGGAGGCTGCTTTCTGCTGGGTGACAAGCTTTGTTTCACTACCATCACTTTGATTCATTGTAGATTTATTTGGTTGAAAAACACATGCTTATTTTTCTCGCTCAACTATATACATTTAATACAGAATAGATAGTACTTAATGACCATTTTGACCAAATATATATTCTTGTATTTACTACGTTGCTGTAGTGTTTTGTCATATTCTGACTATGTTTAGAGACACTCGTCCGGGAATATTCATGTAAAAAACACTGCTTTAAAATGTTACTAAATCTACCTGACAGTATAATCCACGTTCTGCAATGTCAGCAGTAACAATATACCAGTAACAGTATAGCAGTAACAATACACCAGTAACAGCAGTATAGTTCACATTCTGCAATATCAGCAATGACAATACAGCAGTAATGTACAGCTCATGTTCTGTGATATCAGCAGTAACAATATAGCAGTAACAATATAATAGTAACAATATAATAGTAACAATATAGCAGCAACGATATAATAGTAACAATATTGTCCACGTTCTGAGATATCAGCAGTAACAATACAACAGTAACAATGCTCTGCTACCATGATAAGGAACAAAACACAAGTTTCACTGCTTCAGATATTAAACTAAAAGAAAAAGCGTGACCGTCTCTTTCAGTCTCGCGGCGATATTAACCGCAGGAGCGAACTGTCAGAGGACAAAGCTTTGCAGGGAGCAGGTAATATGTCACAGCGATATCTTCATATATGAATGTAGGGCTGGGGCAGGCGGGCAACGCCAGTCCTCAATGGCCACCAACTGCTCAGGTTTTCACAATATTCCTGCTTCAGCGCAGGTGGCTCAATCTGTGGCTCAGTCAAAGACTGAGCCACCAGTGCTGAAGCTGGGACTGATTGAGCCAACTGTGCTGAAGCTGGGACTGATTGAGCCACTTATGCTGGAGCAGGGATATCCTGAAAACCTGCCCTGTTGGTGGCCCTAGAGGACAGGAGTTGCCCAGCCCCGGTGTAGGGGCTGTAAGGTTACGTATAATGTACACATTCTGCACAGGTATTTGCGGCTGTGTTTTGGAAGCACACACGGACAGGCAGGAGGCTCCGGTGAGCAGAGCACCGAATCCAAATCCCGCAGGAGATCACAATGTCCGGGAAAAAGCTGCAGCCTCCGATAATATTATTCTGCGCGCATTCATTTCGTGCCGGAAGGGGTTAAACATTCACAAACTCGCTTTTCCTTGTCTTCTCACATCAGCTAAGCAGAGAACAGATTTTTCTAATAGAAGGCTGATAATGATTAGCAAGATTTGTTTAGTGTAAAATATACATTTATAATAAGCTTATTTCCTTTTCTCTTTTAAAAGAAGCCGCTCTCTTGGTCAAATAACAATATGTCAAAATTAACCTGAGCTGGCTTTTTATGAATAATTAAGACTAAAATGTTTGTTTTTCCCCCTGATTTCCTCAATGCCTTCTTTATATTAAAACATTTATATCATGTCAAAGTAGACTTAACAAATGTCAAATGTCGTTTTCTATTAAATAATGTAGAATATTACATTTAGAATTGTTGATTTTTCAGATAAATCAAACTATTTATTAAAATAAGAGTTTTCACACGTAGCTTTATGTTGTGTTTTGTTTATTTGTAACATGAAATAAAATACCAAAACAGATTATTAATCCTCAAAAATAGGATCTAAAAATGAACAGGAAATTGGGTGCTGGGATTGTCTTTTTAATACAGTTTCCACAAAAGCACAAATAATTATATTTTATACTGTAACTAACAAAATAACTAAACGATTATTTGAATGATTTTATGTGCCCAAAAAATTGTTCAAATATGTATTTTTTTATATTTGACCTCCAATATCATTAACTAAGATAGAATAAATGTTACATTTCTACATGAAAACAAATCCATGCATGTGTGTGTATATATTATATACATATACACACACACATACACACACATATATATATACATATATATATATATATATATATATACACACACACATATATATATATATATATATATTCACTTATATGTACACATACACTAATATTTTTTAATTATTGATAGCATAACATTAGCATAAACTTTTACCATTTTTTTAATATTTAAATATTAGGAATAATTAACAACAGATAATGTATTTAAAATGTAACGCAAATGTTTACACGTATGTTGTATTTACAGCGGGAAAGCGCTGCTTTACAAAGGGAACCTCTGCATTTACACAGGACCCAGCCATGTAACAGCTGCAGGCCTTGTTTTCACATACTGTAAGTTGACATTTACAAATATTTGGGGCAAACAGGAGTTTTTTGTACTAAAATCTCAGTATTACTGGACATTTTTTAGCTCCATTTATATTTGAAATACTGTACCGTCTGACTGTGTCATTATAATTGTACCTCACATCGCAAGTGACTCTCTCCCACGGACAGTGGGTGATAAATAAAAGTAAACCATTGCCTTTTTTCGGCGTTAGATGAAAAGCCTGCGCTCCTGGCCGGCTCCCGGCGGCTTCAACCCAAACACCAACAAATTGATTTGAAAATAAAAAAACAAAAAATGAATTATTTGACCTGCTTGGGACAAGATAAAATGCGTCAACTAACGACCCCAAGAACCGCGTCAAGATGTTTGCATTTTTGGACGTCTTTCTTTTTTTTTTTTTTTTACAATTATTCAGGAACGATTCTCCTGTCACGTTTGTCATTGGGGTTTGTTTCACCGAACACTGCAGGGCTTAGTCGGACGGATTTTTTGTTGTCACACTGTGATGTGTCACAGCCGATGATACTGAAAAAAAATGCTGCTTCTCTGCAGTCGCCAGCGAGCAGGAGACTGACGAGAGGGGAGTGCTGGGTGCACGAAGGGACAGGTTGAATTGGGAACAACGGAAATGGCGATGGATATTTCCCATTTTAGAGCCTTTTGTTTGACAGTTTACTGGTGTTTGTTGAAGAGGTTAAATTGCCTCCTGGACAGTGATGTGGCTGCATTCTCCCAACACGGAGAGTGCAGCGATATTAAAACAACACAAACACACGTCCTTTACTTGTGAGCAATCCTGCTTTCTCCCGGCACAATCTTCAGAGAGCAATAGCCAATAGCATACATAAGCAGGAAGCAGGTGACATCAAATAAGATATGCACCTAGCATCTTATGGATGTGCAGTGGGACAAAGTGCAACAAGGATCACAAGTGTGCGTCACCACTGGGAATGTCACCTGCAAGATCTGTTTTTAATCTTTTTAACATATATAATAGGTGAATATTGTACTCAATATTAAACTGATGGGGACACTTCAACCGCCTCACCGTGAAGATGGGCAGCTTGAAAGAAGTCTGCATGGGTTTTAGTATTCTATATCTCTTTAGATAATTGCTGGGCATATTTAATTACCATCTGCATTTATGGCAGGACTCCTGCAAGCCTCTCCTCATTGTACTCGCTGGTAAGAGAGCTATTTCAGAATCCACTCCCTAGGTCCCCTGCTATCACTTGAGAGAGTTCCACACAGCTGAGCCATGACCACTAATACAGAAGATAAGACTTTAGAATGAGCTCTCGTTCACTGACCATATCACAGTCCCCAGCCCCTTCCTGCAAGGGCGGAATTTTAATGAAGATAATCCAACCCTGTCAGACAATACCGCTAGAAATAACAAATGTGCTTCTCCTATCTGGAACAATATGGAGTTGTGAGGGATACTTAATAAAATATCATGTTTAAAATGGTCTAGGAATCGCTCTTACAAAATAAGCATAGAAGGCACATTGTATCTGAATGGACCATGCACCTGGGAGCCAGTGGTTGAACAGGTAGCAACTTGATTGGAAGGACCATTCACATTTACTTATGATTGTCACTATTTTGCGATAACCACTTTAGTTCAGTAACCAGAGAAACGGACTACAGCATTGTTTTAATTAGTAGACTGGGTCGCCAGGTGTCCAGTATTTAACCGGACTGTCCTGTATTTTGACACCCTGTCCAGTAAAAAATGTGAGGTAATACAGGACATGTATGTGTCTGGTATTACCTCTCTGAACATAATGACCTGACTGGTTTGTGGGGTTGGGTGGGTGGGGGGTGGGGGGAGGGAGAGAGAGAGGGCGGGATTTCCCTAAGTAGGGAAAGAGCAGGGCTGTTGCTCGCGGGTTGGGCAGCTACCTCCATCCTGATTGGCTGCTTCTGGGTAATGCAGCCAATCAGGAGTAGGTGTCAGGAGCCTGGGGGTGGGGCCACAAAGAAGAGGAAACAGCATGGAGCAGAGGTGTGTGTGTCTCGAGCGTGTTGCACCTTTCACCATGGTGCCCAGTATTTTTGGAAGAACCGCCTGGCAACCTTATTAGTAGCTGAAAAAGTCTGGAAAATTCATAGAACGTTGTTTTCTTATTCGCAGGTATAGGAGATGTTACACGTCTCATCTTAATGTGCACACTGAGGTTTCAAAACCCCTGTATACATACTACCCATATATCTAAAAATAACAAATAACTCTCATGCTAATCCATTAAAAGATATGATAACTCCCAACAAATGTACATTTCTGTAAAACCACTACGGGTCGCACAACGGTGATCTACAGGAATAACCAAGCCGTGGCTCCAATTTCATGACCTATTATTAAAAATTGAGTTGTTGCAAAAGCACAGAATGGGACAGGTTGTTATAATCTTCAGATGATAATGGAGGTTGATCCATAAATTTGTCAAAATAATGCCTCCATTTACCAACTAAAACATGATGTGGAGCCTGGCTTAGAGCGTGTATATCATTACACATCAATAAATACAAATAATAGTAACACTTACTGCTGGGCAAAATCACCAAGTAAAAACAGATCCACTTTACTGACGTGCGGTAACAATAGGAACTGCAACCTGTTGTGAGCACCAATCTCTCAATATTATAATATAATAATATTGCATGGGTGTGCCATTTACATAGTGTTACCTGTGTGTTCTTTCAGCCATTGTTCTGAAGTATAGGTGGTGATGTTCCAAATACGTCATATTATTATTAATTATAGCAGATTTGTTATTTTAAATGGAGCTAGAGAAGAACAAAACACTGGCAGATACAAATATCAACTTTATGTTCCGATCAGATGGAAATAGGTCACTTTTTTATCTCTTGATTTATTTTGTCTTTTGAACTATTTTGTCAATGTTAAGGCACCCAGGAGGTACCCACCGTGGGCGCATGTTTTATAGGAGTGGCTCAGTGAGTAAAGACACCGAGTGTGAAACAGGGGAACATGTGTCCACTCCTTGTGACCTTGGGCAAGTCACTTTATCCAACTGTGCCTCAGGCGCCAAAAATATAGATCGTAAGCTCTACGGGGCAGGGACTATGTCTGTAAAAATCCTGTGTACCACGCACTATACTGTAATTGTCACGCTTTCAGTCCCATTGGGAGAAAAGCGCTATATGAAATAAAGTTATTATTATTATTATTATTAATAATGTGTTCCATCTTGTGCATGAAATGACTACAATTCTAAGGGAAGTTCTTCCACAACCTTATTATGATAGGTACTGAGGGGGTTATATATTAAACTGTGGTAGTGCCAATCGGGGGCAGTATCGTACTGTAACTCCCATTGACTCCAAAAGACTGTTCATGGTCCCAAGGCTCAACAAAGTATCCGGCCGCTCCTCCTTCTCTTACTGTGCACCCCAAAACTGGAACAACCTACCAGAGACTCTCACATCCACCACCAGTTTAAGTTCTTTCAAATCGAAGGCTGTCTCACATTTTAATCTGGTCTGTAACTGTTTCATACGCCCATAACATATATTTTCTTTAACTGTGCATGCAATGTCTTGTATATAATGTATACCCTGTTCATTTATGTAACTGTATTTGTAACCATGTATTATTTGTCTTAACTCTGTGCCCAGAACATACTTGAAAACGAGAGGTAACTCTCAATGTATTACTTACTGGTAAAATATTTTATAAATAAATAAATAAATTGACGTTAATGGGAATATTTGTTTAATAGTGCCATGATCAGCACTATCGCAGTTTAAGGAATAACCCCCAGTATTTACCATCTCCCATCGTGTATTTAGAGCACAGATGCCTTACTTTAATAGTGTTAAGTACGGTAGACAATATCAACGTTGAAATCATTTAAAGGACCCAAATGCAATTTAAAAAAAAAACATCTCCCTATAAAGAAGGTGCTGATAAAGACCCCTCTCCTTGGTAAACCAAATCACTTCTTTTCTCAGACAGGCTTCTGTAAAATGTATAATTTAGTCGGTTAAAAAAAATCAAACAGTTCACATCTATCCACCTTAATCAACTTGTAAAAACAATATTTAGATTTGAGCAGATTGAGTGCGGTGAAATCCTGCCCTAATGAATGCAGGGTCACTCCAGGGCTGAGCTGGGGAAGCTGCAAGAAGGAGTTTAAATATTTACTTCTGTACATACAACTAAACCACCGAGGACTCAATATATCAGGATTAGAAAGGAAGAAACAGAGGAGTAAATGGTGAACCTTTGAAAATAAAATATTGTATTCTCTGTTACCTATAAAAACAATTTTAATGGTAACAATTGATGCTATAATTATTGTCGGATGATATATCGTTTGTGAAAGCTTAAACATTTATCCAAACCTGTGCAGATCACCCAAAAGTACAACTGGACGCGTCTGACGGGGAAACGCCGCCAGGAACAGAGAATGTTACAAGTTGGAACTTTGAAATGGTGCACCATGAAAAAGAATAGAAAATTAAAAAGGGACAATTAATAAGAAAGTAAAAACATCTAAAAAAAAAAAAAACAGATCAAAACAGGGTAGCATGAAAGGAAAAAACCATCAGGTGTATTAAAAAAAATGCCAAACAAAGAAGGTTGAAAACAACTTAATTAACGATAAAGGGTGTAACCGAAAGTGTTTAATGAGAGAGACTCAACCAATTTTGAAGTTTAAATACCTTCTTCACTTTGACTAGAATATTATTCATGCAAAGTCCCAATGCTCGTGTTTTCCGGGCTCCCGGGTGCATCACTTACACTCCTCTTCCAGGCAGAAGCCTCTGTTCTTCACTTGGTGAGTTCTCAGGTAACCACATTAGGCAGAAGAGATGTATCTTTTACATGAAATGGACCTCGCGGAGCATTGGGGTCAGCACGGGAGACAGTTCTGCCTGTGTATCCATCACATACATGCATGTTCCTTCAGAACTTAATGATTAGGGTGCAAACGGACAAGAATATTTGGTTTTGCAGAAACGTATATAAAAAATCGTTTTGGATCGTATGTCCAATAAGTGATTTATAATTAATGTATTTCCTGATTGTAAAATACTCAGATGACTTCCTGGTCCTCCCATGCTATGTTACGGATATTTGTATCCACTTGACACGGTGACATTCTGGGTAAACAAGTACAGATGCCCTTCTCCTGCAGAAATGGGCTTCACTGGCAATCATTTTCTCATTACAGGAACATTTCCCTGCAGCGCATAAGTGAAATGAATCCGCGTCCCACTGAAAATCAGCACATCTCACTACTATCTCGCTAACTCATGGAATCCCTAAATCAGCACATCTCACTACTATCTCGCTAACTCATGGAATCCCTAAATCAGCACATCTCACTACTATCTCGCTAACTCATGGAATCCCTAAATCAGCACATCTCACTACTATCTCGCTAGCTCATGGAATCCCTAAATCAGCACATCTCACTACTATCTCGCTAACTCATGGAATCCCTAAATCAGCACATCTCACTACTATCTCGCTAGCTCATGGAATCCCTAAATCAGCACATCTCACTACTATCTCGCCAGCTCATGGAATCCCTAAATCAGCACATCTCACTACTATCTCGCTAACTCATGGAATCCCTAAATCAGCACATCTCACTACTATCTCGCTAGCTCATGGAATCCCTAAATCAGCACATCTCACTACTATCTCGCTAGCTCATGGAATCCCTAAATCAGCACATCTCCCTACTATCTCACTAACTCATGGAATCCCTAAATCAGGATCGCTAACCGGAGGAACTCTCGAAAGCTTGTCTTATAATATCAATGACTTGCCCAAATCACCTAATACTGAAATACTCATTCACTCTGCACTATTATATCACAACTAACAATGACCAGAGCATTGAAAAGACATGATAAAGACCGTCCAAACTTACCCACTTACTCTATTCAAGAGGACAACGTGGGAAAGATTAAAATAAACAAACGATGACAGTTGTTACATCTAGTACAAATTCATTTCCCCTTTTAGATCAATGTTTTCTCAAGCGCAGTTTTGTCCGGATCTGGGATGAATTCCCCTGGGCACTAAATCTGGTCTCAGATGTGATCTATTGAGAGGCCTATACCTGGATTCCTGAGTGTCAGCGAACTGGCAGCACAAGAAATATTTACCCATCTGGCATGAGAGATGCACTGTAAATGCAGAAAGATAAAGGCCAGTATTTACGTGGGCATACGCCTTTATTTTTCTACAGTACATTTATGTGTAATGCAAAAAGTGCCATAGTAAATATCCCTGCTGCAGCACAGGATAGTAAATATCCCTGCTGCAGCAAAGGTGGCTCAATCAGTGGCACAGTCAAAGACTGAGCCTCTGCTTGAGTCACCTGTGCTGAAGCTGGGACTGTGTGTGTGTGTGTGTGTGTGTGTGTGTGTGTGTGTGTGTGTGTGTGTGTGTGTGTGTGTGTGTGTGTGTGTGTGTGTGTGTGTGTGTGTGTGTGTGTGTGTGTGTGTGTGTGTGTGTGTGTGTGTGTGTGTGTTTACAGTGGGATCCACCAAGTTTCTATTATATTATAATGGCAGTCAGCACCCGATTGGGGCAGAAATTGCATAGGCACGTATAGTGAATCTGCCCCATAGACCTGTACATGTTCAAACCAAGGTGAGTACAGACTTCTATGCTCCAGTTATGCAAGGGTGCCCAGCACTGATCACTCATACCTGTCTGTCTAATGTTACCCCCACGCCACGTTGAAAGAGGGGATCCCACTTTCTTTTGAGGACACAATGACATGTTTTATTCTAGAACTACAGAATGCACATTACCCACAAACATTGTGTGTCTTGGTGCCAACGCCTGCCTCCTTGTGTACAAATGACTAACATGGGTTTGTTGTGTGCGGGGTTGAGATCTTTGCACAGCACAGGCAAAGTGACAGTAAGTTAAGGTGCACGTTAGCATTTGGGGATCTGTTTGGCTTGTTCTTTTAAACCAAAGCGGGGAGCGGTCGTGTAAACCGCGGCTATATAAGCTATTCAAGAAATGAAAATATGGGGCTCCCCCCGAGGTGCGGGTTGAGTACCAAGCGGAACTGTGCGGCACTTCTCCATCACGGTTATAGGTGGGGAAGCATTCTGAACACGGATGAGGGGAGGGGTAATTGGACACGTAAAAAATGAGATGAGTCAAGTTCTTCATCTCCAATGTTATTGGTCATTCTTTTCACAGCATCATGCTCAACTCAAGCTCCTCCAACAGGTAACGTTTTCAGGATATCCCTGCTTCAGCACAGGTGGCTCAGTCTCTGCTTCAGCACAGGTGGCTCACTCAGTCTCTGCTTCAGCACAGGTGACTCAATCAGTCATTGCTTCAGCACAGGTGGCTCATTCAGAGGCTCAGTCTTTGACTGAGCCACCTGTGCTGAAGCTGAGATATCCTGAAAACCTGACCTGGGGGGGACTGGAGTTGAGCCCCCCTGGTTTAGACCCCTCTAGCTAAAAGCCCCTGTGTTAGTTTTACAATAAAGGTGAATGTATCTCACCTTAAATACTGAAATACAAAGAGTTAAAAAAAAAAATATATAGATAAATATCTAAAAGTTGTTATATCTGTGGCAGATACAAACACAACACACGCGTGACGTGCATGCAAACACACTACTTAGGAGCCCGATACAGGTCCCACAGGTAGAGCACACCTGAAGGGGAGGTAGTAACACACGCTGGTTCTTGCTTCTTTGATCAAAGTCAATCAAGGAATGGAGCTGAATCTGTGTTACATGCACCTAACCCCACCATCAACGTGATGTGTTTATTTGAAGCTGTACTTTGCATCTGGTAATGTAATTGTATTTATTGTTAACATGCTTAAATCATGGATTTGGTCTGTGACAGGGTAGTTTCAGTGCCTAATTAGGCAGCGATTATACAGCGCGCTGGCGCGCGTCCGATCATCGCATTGCGGGCGCCTCTCGCCCAAGCGATGTGTGCTCAGTGATTGGGGAGGTGATGGGGAGGCAGGGATATCCTGAAAACCTGACCTGTTGGTGGCCCTTGAGGACTGGCTTGCCCGCCCCTGGTGTAGAGCAATTGATGCCTTTATTCCGGACTAGTGATAAGTGACATTTAAAGAAATTACTTTTGTATTGTTTTGAATTGATGCACTGAAAACCCATTCTTAGATTGTAAGCTCTTCGGGGCAGGGACTCCTTTCCCTAATGTCTATTTTTATGTTGAAGAGCTTATTCCTATTATGCCACGTGTATTACTGCTGTAAAGCGCTATGTACATGCATGTATACATACATACAAACATACATACATACATACATACAAACATACATACATACAAACATACATACATACAAACAAACATACATACATACAAACATACATACAAACATATATACAAACATACATACAAACATACATACATACAAACATACATACATACATACAAACATACATACATACATACATACATACATACATACAAAAATCGCTTATTTGCAATCAAACAAAAACATGAATAGATTTCTTTTTATGACAATCTATGTTTACAATGACAAGAAAACACAGATTATTTTTGTGGGCAATGTTAGATGCTGCGGCAGGTAAATAAATTTAATTTAAAAAAGACATAACCAAATTAATTCTGACACTTTAAGGTTTCAGAAAGTTTATTTCTACTAATATTTAAACGAGCCAGGTAATTCAACAAGCTCCCTTTACTCGTTCATCTCCAACTAATTACAAAGCATGTTTAACATACAGAAGAGTCGCCTGAATGAATGTTTATTCTTTCGGTTTAGTGAGAATCTGCAGTTGAAAGAACAAAATAGTATGCCATTAAAACTGACCTGATTCTGCTATTCCATATCAAACCCTGAACATATTTTTGGGGACGGATCATGCTAACCCAGGGGTGGGGAACTCCAGTTCTCAGGGGCCACCAACAGGTCAGGTTTTCAGGATCTCTCTGCTTCAGCAGAAGTGGCTGTCCCTGCTTCAGGACAGGTGGCTCAGTCAATGACTGAGCCCCTGATTGAGCCAACTGGGCTGAAGCAGGGATATCCTGAAAACCTGACCTGTTGGTGGCCCTGTAGGACTGGAGTTTCCCACCCCTGTTCTAAACTATTTCTTTAATCTTCCCTGGCACCAATTAAATACGAACATTTGTATTCAACGTAAAAGTGGAATCTTGCAACGATCCCAAATGTGATGCAAACAGACACAATGCCAAACTGAACCCCCCTCCCGTACACAAGCAATATCAGTGCTCACTCACCCTCCAGAAGTGCCTTACTACATTCATCCTGCTCTCATTGTAAAGGTGCCACAGAGTTACCCGTACCAGACATGTCTCTCTCCCAGGCAGCAGGCCAGTTCCCTGCCATTCAAATAAACTGGTAGCAGCCCACGCCAATGCTCGCTAAATCCAGACCCCTGGCAGCCAGCCCGGCAGCTCCTGCTGAGTTAAACTTGTTAATCAATGGATATTCCACCAACATGGAGACTGTCCGAATCAGACCGCCGAGAACACGTTCAAAACAGTTAAAACATTCAAAAAAACAATCATTCCGGAAGGAATTACGCGCAAAACAGGATCTGCGCTGAATATTCTTTCTTTCGTAATATTTAACATTTTATTGTCAAAAACAGCGAATTTTAGCCTGCTCGGTATAATGTGTAATACGTATAATAGTTCCCATCCAGCCTGAGTGAAATACATTTGAAATGATCTCTTCTGACATGTAAAATATGTGATCAAAATAACGGCGCACAGTAAAATGTAACAGCAAAATAAAACCGTCTTCCCTGCGTTTGTAATTAGACGGGCGAAACAAAACCCAAATCCGCTTCCACGGATTCTTATACATCCGCACAGATTGAATTGCAGAATCCGTGGCGCGGATTGGTGATAATAAAAAAATCCACAAAACACAAAACCGCCCTTTTTTTGATATTGATCCACGGAAAACCGCGGGCTGCAGGAACCGGCCGATCCAAATCCGCCAAAAACATTTTCCCCGTCTCTATTCACAACCTGTAATTCGTCAGAAAACGCCATAAATACCGTGGCAATGAACGGTGGCAATCTGTGGAAATCAAGAGATTTGCAAGCTGATCGCCATGCTATTATATTTCAAATGTAAAAAGAAAGACGAAAAGCCACAGATTAAGATCACTAAAAAGACATCAATCATTCAAATGTACGCGGAAAAAGAAATGTGAAACGGCAGCACATACATGTACACACAAACAGAAATATTGCACATACATGTACACACAAACAGAAATATTGCACATACATGTACACACAAACAGAAATATTGCACATACATGTACAGAAATATTGCACATACATGTGCACACAAACAGAAATATTGCACATACATGTACACACAAACAGAAATATTGCACATACATGTACACACAAACAGAAATATTGCACATACATGTACACACAAACAGAAATATTGCATTCAGCCTGATCCATTTGCTGTGAGAATACAGAGCTTTCCTGCACCTTACACATTAGGGGTGTCACGTGGCATCTGTCCTGTCAGCGCTCATCACCCCCAAATCTTACACCTGTCGTTAAAAGGAACGGATACAAAAACACAAAATTGTGGCATAACATGGTTAAGTGAAATATGGCACCGGCCATGAAATCTCTGC
The DNA here is from genome assembly GCF_040206685.1 of Ascaphus truei. Lineage (NCBI taxonomy): Eukaryota > Metazoa > Chordata > Amphibia > Anura > Ascaphidae > Ascaphus > Ascaphus truei. Next base: position 9,832,334 of record NC_134501.1, read on the forward strand.
ACATTTAGGGCCCCCCATAATATATTTTGTCCTATAGTTATATGGGGGTGATGAGATGTTGTCCTCAAGCCCTCGCCCCCCCCCCCCCCAAACAGGTCAGGTTTTAAGGATAACCCAGCTTCAGCACAGGTGGCTCAATCAGAGGCACAGTCAAAGACTGAGCCTCTAATTGAGCAACCTGTGCTGAAGCAGGGACTGAGTGAGCCACCTGTGCTGAAGCAGGGACTGAGTGAGCCACCTGTGCTGAAGCTGGGACTGATTGAACCACCTGTGCTGACGCAGTGATAACCTGAAAACTGGACCTGTTGTGAGGGGTGGTGGGGGATGGGCTTGAAGACAGGACTTAAGCACCCCTGCCTTAGGCTGAGGCCCCGGTAAACTCCGCTGCACGCGCGCCCGCGAGACTGGCGGCGCGTGCAGCCGATTCAGACAGGGGGGGGGCGTGACGCGGGAGGGACGGGGGCGCGGCCGGGACGTCACCCGCAGGTTCGCCCTCATTGGCTGAACCGCCGGGGGGCGTGGCTTAGTGCTCCGTCGCGATAGAATTGAGAGCAGGAGCAACTCTCGCCCCAGCGCTGCGGCCCCCCCTCGCTGCGGGCCCGGCGCCATTGAGGGGAGGGCTCTCGTCCCTGCAGCGTCCGCCACAGCGGGCGCTGCAGTTGCCAGCGGGGTCCAGGCCTTAGACCTTGATAGCAGCAGATAACTGCCATTTGATCAGTTATTACTATGTTGGTTGCTACTAGAAAACCTTACATTTATCTCCAGCAGCCCACAGCCCGACACACCGTGGCATAGTGTCAGTCATTGTATGGTCGGATCCCACGGATAATGCAGTGGATTTAAAAACAAAAACAAAATGTAAATAATATTCATGTTTCATACGTGGGATGTGACCCTCCTTGGCAGACCAGGTGACGTCAGCACGGGACATTTAAATGCTGTTAACAAATGATAAAATGGGAATTCTACGCAGAGATATCATCCATTACCATGTGTATCAACTTAGTCTCCAACCTCCCCGGAGACTAATGTCACTGGTACAATTAAAATGACAGCAAAGCACCTAAGTATGCACGGGAACATTGTGCCACAGCTTTATTTTTGATCTTACAAGATGCCAGTGAGGCCTTTTAACAAATCAAGCTTGTAGTATATGTTTTTATAAATAATTCAGCGCAAATGAGTTTATTGATGCATTGCAAGCGGTGTCATTGATATGGACAGCGCCCATTACTGAGCCGTTCTGCAACCCAGCAGTCCTGATGAAGGTATAGCAGGTCAAAAGCTATTACTGCAGGGGTGCCCCCCCCCCCCCAAACAGGTCAGGTTTTAAGGATATCCCAGCTTCAGTATAGGTAGCTCAGTCAAAGACTGCACCACCTGTGCTGAAGCAGGGATGTCCTTAAAACCTGACATGTTGGGTGGGCTGGGGGGTCTTGATGAGCAGGGTTGAGCACCCCTGTATTACAGCATCCCTAATACAAAGGCACCCATCTCCGAAGATGCACCAAACCTATAGCTCTTGAACCCTACCCATATATACATACACAAACCTCCACCAGTGCACGGGATTCCCCCACCTTGACACCCCCAATTTTCAACTACTCGAGTGTTCATCGATTCTTCTAATGAGTAACCTGGCCATTGAATGAACCTCTCGCCCTGGTAAGGAGTCGCACGAGATCGGACCATAGAACAATCTCCCACGAGAAAGACATTCAAAGGGAAAATAAACAGAAACGCGTGGAACTGAGTATTTATCTCAAGGGGGGGGAGCCAAGAGGAAATACCCAGGGGGGGGGGAGACGGGGGGGGGAGCCAAGGGGAAATACCCGGGGGGGGGAGCCAAGAGGAAATACCCGGGGGGGGGGGGGGGGGGGAATGGGGGGGAGCCAAGAGGAAATACCCTGGGGGGGGAGATGGGGGGAGCCAAGAGGAAATACCCTTGGGGGAGAGAAATGAGAGAAATGAGCCCAGTGTTCTCATTACATTGGGAAATTATCCCTTGTTAATAAAAGATAAGTGCCAGTCAGTGAGTGCTGAACCTATACAAAGTGGACCGGCCCAAATTCATTACACCAGGACACCTTGGTGGAGCCAGGTGTCCTGTATTTGGACACTCTGTCCAGTAAAAAATTAGAGGTAATACCGGACATGTGTATACCGGTATTACCTCTCTGTACATGTATGTGTATGTGTATACCGGTATTACCTCTCTGGGTGTGTATGTGTATACCGGTATTACCTCTCTGTACATGTATGTGTATACCGGTATTACCTCTCTGTACATGTATGTGTATACCGGTATTACCTCTCTGTACATGTATGTGTATACCGGTATTACCTCTCTGGACGTAGTGACCTGACCGGCTTGGGGGGGCCGCGGGATTCCCCTTAGCAGGAAGAGAGCAGGGATATTGCTAGAGGCCTGGGCAGCTTCCTCCATCCTGATTGGCTGCTGCTGGGGAATGCAGCCATTCAGGCGGCGATGTCAGGAGCCTGGGCGTGAGGCCAAGGAGAGGAGGAAACGGCAGGGAGCATAGAGTGGAGAGAGAGGTGTGTGTGTGTCTCTCAAGTGTATGTCTCGAGCGTGTCGCACCTTTCACCATTGTGTCCAGTATTTTCGGAGAAGCTGCCTAGCGACCCTACACTGGGTTATGGAACACGCGTGTTGCTTCCACGCCTACAGTGCTACAAAGCCCTGCATAGCATTCTCTAGCAATACTTCTCCGCCCATTTCTAAAGTGCATTCCGCTTTTTTAATATCCACTTTTAAGGACCATTAAATTCAAGAGCCTCCTGCGCTCGCGGTCCTGTGTAAATCCTGGTGACATTTTCACCCTCGCCAAGTTGTGAAATCTCTACTGCTTCTTGCAAACTCCCCCTGCCCCCCCCCCCTTCCCCCACCCACCCATGATGGTGACAATCGCTAAATATTAACCCTGGCTTGGTTAGCTGAATATGTCTCCCCCCCCCCCACTCCCTGAAAGAAGGACTGGTTCCACTAGCAGTGAAGCAGTTAAGCCCCAATGGAAATGGCTGCTAGCTGGGTTCCTGCGTTGACATTTACTGCGCGACCTTCCTGACGAGGTTTTCATATTTCCGAGGTGCATCATATCATCAGTAACAAGGAGGAGCGCTATATACAGTACATCAAGGTTTCCTGTGCTAGCATATCCCGTTAATTCTACCCCCCCCCCCTCGCACTCCCCTCCACACGCGACTGAGAAAGGTCACATCTTCTGTCGCTTCTGTCTGACGGGCTCTCGGAGACGCTGTGCACAGAGCTGGAGACGGTTAAAGACGGTTGAGCAATCAGCCATTTTCTAGATAAGTCGGGAAGCCTCCATCTTGAGCTGCAGCGACAGACGCGCTGCCTGAGAGACTGCACACACCCAAAACCATTTATTACATATTTTCACTGCCTTTTATCCTCGTTCTGTTATTTCCCGTCTTCCTCGCAGGGAGGGTTTTAGCAGAGAGAGCTAGAAAACGATGAATGCTGTGAGGAGCAGGCAAGATTGTTATGGAATAAAAATGACATCTGAATGAGGGCATTTGTGTTGGAAAAATGGTCAATTCCCCCCAAAAAAGAAAGAAAACGGGGGTTTCGGAGATGAGGGAATGGGGGAAAAATTGAGTCCATATTAACGAATATTTTTTTTATTTGTAATCGGGTTGTGACGAGATGCAGTAAAAAAACACGCAAAAACTCCTAAACATTGGTGTTAATCAGCGCTAGCAATAAAATTGTGTGGACATCACTCTGCTCTACCGCAGGGATACCTAATACGATTTCTTACCATGTAAAAGAAAATGATTTAACCGCTTTGATGTCAGAGGCAACCAATACATTGCAAAGCAACGCCTTCAGGCACCAAAGCAGTTACTATACCACATAAACCGCCTACAAATACAAAAAGCATGACATCACAATGAGCAAATATTAACCACTTATTAGCCCAAGAGGCCAGCAAGTCCTGGGTTGATAAAGTTTATATTATGTATTTTTTTTTTATCTATTCTAGGTTGGCTAGTCCTGGTAAAACTGGCAATAGTTGTTGGTGTTGGCGCGATATCGGCGGGTATCGGAGATTAGTGAATGTCTATAAACAATGAATTAGCCGTGACATTCTTATTTGCGGGCGATCAGTGACATCTTGCTGTGCTAAAAGGCCCCTTATCGTTGCTTTACTGCTTGCTCTATGGCCAGGGGTGGCCAGCGTCAGTCCACCAGGGCAACCAACAGGTCAGGTTTTTAAGGATATCCCTGCTTCAGCACAAGTAGCTGAAGCAGAGATATCCTTAAAACCGAACTAGTTGGTGGCCCTTGAGGACTGGAGTTGGCCACTCCTGCAATATGGCTTCAGTGAATAGGACGATAAATAAAATTGGTGTTAAATACCGCTAACGCCAATTTTAAAATCGCTTCGTGTCAGGGAAGCCTCTTACCGCCATTCACTTTCACTGAGCCCTGAGGCTTCACAGCCACGAGGTGCAACGTCACACGGTATCATACAGGCACCTAGGAGCTGGATACCCGTGGCGGGCAAAGGCAGGGCAAGAAAGACACTGGGTTTGCAGATGGATTTAGGCGTTACCACGGATCCTGATAACAAAATAAACAAATGAGCTAAAAGCTCTGTTCTATCTGATTCCCCACACTGACCTCCTGGAGCTGCTGGAGAAGCAGCTGTAAAGGAAGTATAGTGAGACGGGGAACCCAACCTCTTCCTGCTACCTTCTAAGTGCACTGTCTGTCTCTACTTACAGAAGGGGTTCTCAACACCTCCCCCCCCCAAAAGGTCATGTGTTCAAGATATCCCTGCTTCAGCACAAGTGGCTCAAAGCTTCAGCACAGGTGGTTTAATCAGTCCCAGCTTCAGCACAGGTTCGGAGGGGGGGGGGGGGGGAGGTTGTCTTGAGGACTGGAGTTGAAAACCACTGACGTACAGACCAGTGTCTGCAATCATTGGCTATAAAGAAAGGACGGGCATGCTGTGGCCTTCCGGCGAGACACGGCGTCTCAGTGCACGTCTGCCAGGTTCCCCTCTTGGCTTTAGAACTCTACACAGATGTCTTGTTCCACATCACATGCAGAAGTTTGTGCAGTTGCTGTCTATGAATAAATTGCCGAACGTTGAAATCGGGGCCAAATGACAAGCTGCAGAAAACCTTTCTTTCTGTTTGGAAGTGTGACTTCTAAACTTGGGAATTCTGCACGGCTCTGCCTCCTGACAGACAGGGCTCCCAAAGGGGACTCCCCCCCCCCCCTCCTCCTCCCGCAGCCGACAGGGACAGGAGGAGACCCCGGAGAGCGGTGACATATTGGCAGACAACTACATTTGCCAGCAATAATGTAACTAATTTCTATCAAATGAAGGTAATTGGTGCTGAGGGAATACACCTCCAGGGCTTCCAGATCGTGTGCAGGTGAGATAACCAAGAAGCCAAATGTAGTATTCTTCAAATGTGGAGAGTATCCGCCTACATAAAAATAGGCGGGGCATTGAATTCGGCACAGATGACCTCCCCCCCCCCCCCCCACCAACGGGTCAGGTTTTCAGGATATCCCTGCTTCAGCACAGGTGGCTCAGTTGAACACTGCACTATTTGTGCTGCAGCTGGGATATCCTAAAAACCTGACCTGTTGGTGGCCCTTGAGGACTGGAGTTGGCCGCCCCTGCTCCGCATTATGCAGGGAAAGGCAAAGCAAAGAAAATGAAGCCACCGATATTATTCACATTTTCTCTGCTGAATTTTCATCATAGCTGACTCTGTCGTTGATTAAAAAGTTGCTGCTCAAATGATATCATCAATTTCAGCAGTTACAGAGATGACATTATTATTTTTATTCTTATTATTAACAATTAGAATTGTTAAGGTAACTTTGTGATAAAAAGGTGCACCTTTAAAAAACAATAAGAACAATACCTTTCGGCAGTGTCAAAATCAGTTGTTTGTTTATACCTCCCAGAAAAAGCAATGTTCTCTGGTTTACACATTGGGAATGCAAACAGGCATAGCTAGTGATTAAAAGCTATTGAACTAAAGGATAATGCTAAACCGTACATAAAGCACGGCAAACACACAGCATCCAACAATGTTACAATTACCTTTTTGTATTTTTCTTCTAAAATAATGAGGCTGCCATTTTATTAATTTCTATGAAACAGGCGCACAAATTTACTAAACAATAACCTAAGGAGCGTCTCTTTGTTCTCCTTCCCACCCCCACTGCAGCGAGAGAATAAATAGCCAACTGGCTTCACGTGTCATCAAAGGTGAACATCTATCACTGCGGCACAGGCGACGGGTCACAGTATGAAGTCTGCAGTCAGAATGACATCGCTCTGTCTGTGTGCGGCAGCTGAGCGAAGAAGGCTGTAGCTGAAGGATAACGACGCGCTGTTGTACTATCGTTTGCAGGTCGATACATTCGAAAGTAATAACAAACATCTATTTCCACATCTTGTGTTTCAATGTATCCATAAGGCCCAATCTGACTTATTACACTACATATATATACATATATAGATATAGTCAGTGTTCGACAAACCTATACATTTGCACGCCCCGGGCGAGTGGATTTAACATCGTGGCGAGCTCCTATTGGCCCAAGCAGCACACGTGTGGTACTAGGTGGCGAGTAGATTTTTTTGTTCGGCGAGTAGATTTTTTGGTGATTTGTCGACCACTGGATATAGTCATAATGTGAGTAAAGTGATGCATTGTTTGTCACAGCACAGTATACAGCAAAGTCACAGAACATCTATTTTAACAGCACAGATCTAAGGCAGGGGTCTCAACTACAGCCCTCAAGCCCCCCTGTCAGGTTTTCAGGATATCCCAGCTTCAGCACAGGGATAGAAGACACCTGTGCTGATGCTGAGACACCTGTGCTGATGCTGAGACTGATTGAGCCACCTGTGCTGAAGCAGGGATATCCTGAAAACCTGACCTGTTGAGGGGGCTTGAAGACTGGAGTTGATCTCAGGGATTTCACCCACATTGGCCACTCTTCATAATGATATATTTCTTTGCTCACAAACAAGGGGAAAAAATTATCTATTTTTTTATTAATCCTATTCTAAATATTTCCCTTATTATTATTACTCTGAACAGTTTGGTACAATATTGCAATGATATATTTGCTTGACTGCATTTGCGTTCCAGTTTCCAGTATTTGTGTATTTTTGATACATTATGTCCTAAATAGGATGATCACATGGCAACGTACATGTTACTAAACTCATGATATCCGGCTTTTTATCTTATTTGAATATTTCCTATTTCACAGCGAGATTGCAGTCAGACGAGTAAGCTTTTCTGATAACATATACCCAGACGGAGAAAAGTGGCCTCGTTCCATTGTACTGCACATTTGGGAAGAATGTCTTTGGTGTTCATTTCAAAGCAGAAGATTCTAAATTATTTACCTGTACATTTCGATAGCGCACAATCTGTGAAGTATTTATATTTTCCTCACCTGGCTTTAAAATGTATGTGAATGAAAACAGAAGAAACGACACAAGCCTGGTCCTGATGACGTATTTTTCCCTTTTAATATGATCAAAAAGTTGTATTGATCATGGAAATGTTGGTGGAAGTGATACCTTTTACTTACCCAACTGGAGAGCTCTCCGTAGAGAAAGGGATAGTATGTTGAGCTTTTTAAACCCCCTAGCGTCGGTCTTATCTTCATGACGGCACACAATAAGGTCGCTATGTACCAGGGCAGTGTTGGAGGAAGGAAAGCGAGTGTTGAGTTGGCACGGCGCCATTTTTGATCGCACAGCGACATCAAATATAAGAAATGGTTTCTTCCATCGGGTGCAGATCATCGTGAGAAGCCAGAAACGCCACGCCCGAAAGTTGGGGGAACATTGTATACATCGCACGGTAAGGAGCACGCACTTTCTGGCCCCAATTCAATATGGGGTGAAACTGCTTCTCCATGTCAGGGAAACCAGAGCCATAGTCATTTAGCCTGAGCTGAGAGCCTTCCTGGCACTGGGAATCGGATTCACAGCATCAGCCTAAAACTCTTGTTATTTACCATGCAAGGGGATCTTTTGTATGATCTGATTCATGCACATTAATTTCTGTATATATATATATTTTTTTTCTAGTGTTAAAACGATGATGGTATTAATCTTTAGCATCTAAGGTTGCCATGGTAACCTTTAGGCTACACTGGGCTCTGGGGAGAGCTTCATTTTAACCTCACAGGCACTTAATATTTCAAACGCTTGTATCTGCCGACCGAAGAATCAGATTAAAAAAATAAAAACCCCGTTTGGAAAGGGCAAGGAGTGATTGCGTAAAATAAAATGCACACAAAAATACTGATCAGAGAAAACTGCTGCTTTAAAACGATATATATATATATATATATATATATATATATATATATATATATATATATATATATACTGGTAAGGAAATCCATAGAGGAGAACAAAAGAGAGCAATGTGAGAAGCCAAACCACCACAAAGGCCAGTATAGAAAAATACGAATATTGGTATCCCCCAGTGTCCGTATCCATCTATCATTGACACAGGGAGGATAGATTCATCAAGAGAACAAGGCAACAAATGACCCTTTTAATTGTTCACAGTTTCACGACTTTATTGTGGAAATATCCCAGACGGATCCCATCTTTTTTACACGTTGTTTTGTATTTTATGTTGGAAGCAAACCAACATAATCACAGATCGGTATGGCGAGAGTTCTCATAATCACAGATCAGTATGGCGAGAGTTCTTAGTTCGCTTGCCACATTAAGGTAAATGAGTGTCATATGGTTAATCTTGGCTTTTACGCAGTAGCAAAGAAAGCAAACCTCTGATATCACAGATTAGCAGGAGGAGCATAACATAACGTTAATATTAGTAACATGACCAACACAGCACATCGCTGGAGGTTCAACGGACTAACTCCCCCAGTGACACAGGCTGTTTACAACTGCTCTGGGCAGTACATTTGTCACAGAACCCTATACCAGGGCACTCAACTCCAGTCCTCAAGACCCCTCCCCCCCCCCCCAACAGGTCAGGTTTTCAGGATATCCCAGCTTCAGCACAGGTGGCTCAATCAGCTCAGTCGAAGACTGAGCCTCTGATTGAGCCACCTGTGCTGAAGCTGGGATATCCTGAAAACCTGATTGAGCCACCTGTGCTGAAGCAGGGACTGATTGAGCCACCTGTGCTGAAGCAAGGATATCCTGGAAACCTGATCTGTTGGGGGGGAGAGGAGGGGGGGCTCTTGAGGACCGCCGTTGAGTCCCCCTGCCCTATACAGTTGTCACCGACATTAAATATTACCCTATAGAAACTTGTAACCGTCGTGCTCCCCATGGTACAGCCTACGCACCTGCGCAGTCTGCCCACGATTAAACCTCATGCATTCAAGACCATTCCAGCATCAAAGGTCATTCTGCAAGTAACCTATTGACTAATACCCCCAGTCTGGCCACCACATGTGTACGCTCCAGCTCCAAGAATACTCCTAGTAAGAGGCACTATTAATAAGGTACGCTTCACCTATTTATACAGGCACATTGGCACACGTTACAAGCTGCCACGCGCCTTCCCCTGCACAGAGAAAGCGGGGGGGGTGGGGGGGGGAAAGCGCCTGACATACTGCACTGTACAGTAAGCCTCCACAGGTCACTGGAGTAAGGCAGCATGTCAGAATTCAAACTGGACCATCCATCAGCAGCAGACCAGGAACCGGCGAGTGCAAGACAGCAAGAGCCCAATTTAAAGGCTGACCTTCCACGTACCGGGAGTGCTGAAAGGAAGGGGGGGGGGGGAGGGGGAAGAGATTGGAAAAAATATTTCATGTATTGCACTCGGGCAACAATAGAGTTCGGAAAGATTTGCAGATACATAATTTGGTAAAGAAGAAAAAATAAAAACATATGTCAGCCAGTTTAATCCTTGGGGTCAGATAACAAGTGGCGAAAACGGCTCCAGCCAGCTCAGGAATACATCAACTGTAACGCGCTGAACCCACCGTGCGCAGACCCCACAGCTCCTGCGAATATCACAATCCCAGGCAAATTTACATGGGTCTTACAAGAGGGGAATGTTCTAGCTCCTGTGAGCTAAACAACAACAGATATTTCAATAAGATGTCAGCAGCAAATATCCCAACAACAAATAAGTAACATTTACACACAAAACAAATTCCCATTCAATATGTGCATCAATACAATCTGCACACTGACAAGTGATTGGCTAAGTTGCAGATTGATCCGGTCTCCTGTAATCGATCGCTTTGCTCAGGGTTATTTAATTCAGTTATTGCTGCAAAACAGTATCCACGATGCAAAGTTCTGTGTGGAAGATCATGTGACTAGGCAGTTACTACAGTAGATACAATTGATGCACTGCTAGAGAGTGGGCAGGGCTCAATAGCCTGTCTCAGAAGAGGAAGGGGGTGTCACTTTGTAAATGGTTTCTATAGAAACAAAAATGCTTGGTACATTAGAATACATTAAAAATGTCTTTAAAAATTGTTTAAAAATAAATAAATAAATGCTACAAGTATTTTCTCATAGTACAGAACTGATTTATTAAAATAAAAATACATATGTATTGATATTGACAATTTACAATGCATCTGATCTCAGACGCGCTATTAGAGAGGGTTGGGGTTCCTTACAATGCATTTGATTTCAGACGCGCTATTAGAGAGGGTTGGGGTTCCTTACAATGCATCTGATCCCAGACGCGCTATTAGAGAGGGTTGGGGTTCCTTACAATGCATCTGATCCCAGACGCGCTATTAGAGAGGGTTGGCGTTCCTTACAATGCATCTGATCCCAGACGCGCTATTAGAGAGGGTTGGCATTCCTTACAATGCATCTGATCCCAGACGCGCTATTAGAGAGGGTTGGGGTTCCTTACAATGCGTCTGATCCCAGACGCGCTATTAGAGAGGGTTGGGGTTCCTTACAATGCATCTGATCCCAGACGCGCTATTAGAGAGGGTTGGCGTTCCTTACAATGCATCTGATCCCAGACGCGCTATTAGAGAGGGTTGGCGTTCCTTACAATGCATCTGATCCCAGACGCGCTATTAGAGAGGGTTGGGGTTCCTTACAATGCGTCTGATCCCAGACGCGCTATTAGAGAGGGTTGGGGTTCCTTACAATGCATCTGATCTTTGACGCGCTATTAGAGAGGGTTGGGGTTCCTTACAATGCATCTGATCCCAGACGCGCTATTAGAGAGGGTTGGGGTTCCTTACAATGCATCTGATCCCAGACGCGCTATTAGAGAGGGTTGGGATTCCTTACAATGCATCTGATCTCAGACGCGCTATTAGAGGGTTGGGGTTCCTCAGAATTTCACATAGCGTTCCTTCACCAATACAAGGCTGGAAACCACTGGTCTAGTAAAATAAACTTACATACAAGTCAGTTTGGCTGTTACTCCGCTCCTCAGACATTCTTGTTGATTCTGCATTTCCATTTTAAAACTCTTGGAAAGAAACCTAGAAAGAGGACGATAAGTCCTAGATTCACAACGCTCCGTCAGGGAACATAACGTCATGCTCCAGACCATGATATCAGAGGGAGCCTGGGGGTTTTTGGGGCCAAAGGCAAGAGTCATTGGGGGCCCCTTAGAGGTTTGCATTTGATGAGCTATAAGCAACTTGGCAAGTCTGATATAAATGTCACTTTATCCTGTCGAAGCGACAATGAAAGTATCATAATACATTTAGTGTAATTAATATTTATTGCAACTGGAGTGAATAATATTACAATTTACATAATATATGTAACATTATATCAACACTGCACTCAAAAGTTACAACCAACAAAAAGTAACATGCTGTTACTTGCAAATGTCATTCTATTCCGAAGACAAAAAGGAGCGTTACATGAATGTATCATAATAGGATATATACTAATAGCCAGTTCATTGAGTAAACAAATTCAATGGTATATTTATTGGAATGTAACTTTGAGCCTTATTGGAAATGAAGTCCTCCTTTAGCTCCCTATCATCTAAATCAGGGGAGCACAAACTTTTGCTGCTGCGCCCCCCTGTCTTGCCTGCCTCGGAGCTTGCACCTTCACACCTACCTTGGAGCTGCGTCAAATGACGCTGCGGGGTCATGTGACGCGTCACAGAGCGGCTGAATTATGGTAAGTAGAGAGTTGCAGAGGCCTCACGCGATCCCCCGGCATTTAATTTAAATGCCTTGGGGAAGAGTGCGGGGCCTCTGCAACCGCTGCACCCCCTCCCCCCCCCAGAAAAATCTCTTGCCCCCCAGTTTGCGCCCCCCTGATCTAAATCTCCATTCTATTCAACTACCCCAATTATAGCATATAAATCCCTATTTCTTACACAGATCAGACCTAACCAATCTACAGAATGAACTTCACGCCCGCATGGTATAAAACAATCAATCTGATCACTATCAAAGAGGGAAGAGAATGCGCCCAATCCAAAGGGTTTCATCTTATCAACCAATGACAGCTCTATTTCACAATTAGGGTCCCCCAGGTGAAAATATCACCCCTCTCTATTATATTACTAATCCAAATCTAAATATATCCTCTAATCATATATATTAGTCTGATTGTTAAGGTTACTTCACCCGCCCAAAGAGAACAGAAGAGACATTGACTAAACAGTAGAAAGACCTAATTAGCAAAATACAAACGGTAATCTTGTCCAAATGTATTACATTATAGATAGTCCAAGCAGAGAATGGACAGGACATGAAAAGACCACAAGGACGAAGGGGTCAAAATCAATATTATTTTCCCAGATGGGTGTTATTATACTGGAGTATATCTGTAGATGCTTCAGTAACAGCCAGCATGGGATGGGGATCACGGAGGACGGCTCTACAGGAGACCTCACATTCTCTGGGTACAAAACTCATCATATATTCATATTTTCTCTAGTGTATTGTATGATATTCTATCAGTATAGGATACGTTAAAAAAATCTATTACTTACCTAAGTTATTTTGGAGATAGGAGTACACCCAGAAACACACACCTTACTAAAAATAGTTACAACAGATTTTGTTAGGTGGATGTTAAAACCCATATTAACTTCTTCACCCAATAAAATATTTTTGTGGGGCCAATGGCAGATGCCTGGTTTGCCCTTAACTAAGGCCACTATTGGTGGTATCATTAAAGCCAATTATAAGCAAATACAATGGCCAGAATACATACAGTATCATTGCTTCACATCACGAAAAGTTAAGATAATGTTGCATTATCTTCATACACGTTATGTCAGTCTTGCCATTACTCCTAACCAGACTCTGAAATCCGGCAAAAAAAACGTGGGCCAATAGGAAGTCGTGATGTCATCCCTTGTTTACCCGGCAATACGCGGGATATTTAAGCAGCCATTATGTTAGCCCCAACGAGCCCAGTCGGAGCTGCTACCTGCAGAGATACCGGCACCCCCTACGGAGGTAAGCATCTCTGGAAGTAGGGGGTCCCCAGAGCCGAAATTAACCCAGTTCAGCTCCGGAAACCCCCTGCTTCAAACCTAGAACTACAATAAATAAATAACCAAAGCAAAAAATACCACCTGGAGTGCTGCTTGAACTATTGTCCTTTGCGAATCCATCAGGACTCCTCATGGGACATGGGGTGAGGTTGCCATCACATGAAGTAGTTTGTATATCAGAAGTCATTGCTTTTCCATGCATTGGTTGAGAAATGGGTTTCTTTAATGATGATGCACATGTGCACCGCGTGTAAAGATTTATATGCACGAGTGGGGTTTATGCATGTCTGCGTATACAACCCAACTCGGCGATGCAAATTAGTATGCAAATGAGCCATTTTTCTGACATCCCTCATACTCCGTCTATTCAATAAACCCCAGAGATTTGCCATGCTGCAATCACTGTCCTCCGGATAACACCTTGTCCAGGGGGTCATACCGGAGACCGCCATTTAGGAAACCTAACTGGACGAGGTGAAAAACGCACACAATATTATTAGCCCCTGGGTTATCATAGTGGTCATGAAGGCAATCATCAGATGCGCCTTCATGTATGTATGTCAAATTGTATTCATGTAGTGCCAACAGTGACAATACAAGGTACAGAAATGACAAACATTGGGGATAAGCACAATAGGTAAATGATGACATAAAGCAAAGGGAGATCCTGCCCAGAAGAGCTTACAATCTAAGTGGTATGTTGGGAGGCTTAGGCTAAGGCCCCGCTGCACGCGCCCGCACGGCCGCCTTGCTTCCGGCGGTGCGTGCAAGTCACTGCACCGCGATCTGCGCTCTGCAGTAAACTTGTTTCGGTGGGGGGCGTGACCGGGTTGGGTGGGCGCGGCCATGATGTGGGGGGGGGGGGGCTCTGATTTAGCCACCTATGCTGAAGCAGTGACTGATAGAGCCACGTGTGCTGAAGCAGTTGGTACAGGCAGGCAGTCAGGCTGTGCAGGCAGTCGGTGTCTGGCAGGCAGTCGGTGCAGGCAGGCTGCACGGACTGATATGATGGTCCATTATACGTTATCACAGCCCACTAAGCATCTTTCTCGTTCCTTTGTAGGAAAACTTCTCTGTATCGGCCTAAATCCTTTTAACTTTTTTAGGTCACTTGTTCATGATTGGAACAGATTCATCAGCATCCAGAACAAGCTTCCAACGTACATATTTAAATCTCCGCAGATGAAGCTCCTCCAGTTTCAAATGATACATCCATTACCCCATTTCAGCGACGTGCCACGTATTTCCGTGATTTACCTCTTAACCACGCCATGGGGTATCCACCCATGAGTGCTGAAGGATAACTCTTCTTCAGGCCGGAAGGTTCACCCATTTCCTTTTGGTTCTCATCAGGCCAGACCCGTATAACGCCCAGGCCAAAGCTTTCGTCACATAATCCATGTCCTCCTATTCGTACGGCGAACATTTTATTAATTTTTACAGTCTTTGCAACATTTTCCAGATTGTATTTTATCAGGACAAAAGACACAATGGATTACCATCAGTCGTAAACATTTCTATTGAAAATACTTTTTTTTCGGCATGTCTTAATAGCAGGATATAATGAATTCTCACTGGAATATACATCTGCTCTGCTATCTTATTGTGTTTTGCTTGTACATTAAACAATGTGTACCCAAAACTTCATTCTTTTATCATAGAACAGAGTGTATTCATCTGCTCTAAAACCCAAAGAACATTTGTGCCAGGAAAAGAAATGCAAAATAGACACAATACATGAACACAACAAGAATATTAATAAAACATGTTCACAGAGATTATAGTGTACTGGGGATGGTGGTCTGGAGACACAATGACCCCAGGATTTATAATTATTATTTTATTCTAACCTTTAGCTAAGCATCGTCCTTTTAGAATGCACAGAAGTGCCTTGTTGCAGTAAAGCTGTTGCATTTGAAATGTAATGTGCTATAAAGACATGCAGGAATGGCTTTTCAATAAAGATTAATCCCAGTTCCATCTTTCCCCGTGATTCCTGCGTACTCACATGCTTATTACTGTACATCTGAGTGATCACGCTAAAATAGCCAAGAGGCCCTGCGTTCCCTCTTTTATTTTCATACGTTTAAAATGAGCCTGCGCTTAAATGTAACAAATTTGGGGTAAGGATCAAAGTGGCCGTTCTTCAGAATAAAACATGTGGAAATTGCACCACATTTTCCACCGGGTGCCAATGATTCATTTAGCAGAATAAAGCTGTGTGAACAGCTAAATCTTCTTGTAACTCCAAAACGCATTCGAAATAAAGGTATTGAATTTGAACGACGAGCAGGAGGAAAAATCGTTTCCAAATCGCAACGGAGATAGATTTCCGAATCTCGTTTAATAAAATGTCTGAACTACGGCTGCAAAAAGTCAATCCTATTACCATCGAAAACAAGAGCACGGTCTCTCGGCTGGCTCTCCATAATGGGAGGTGCATCGCTGTGACACGCAGTGCTTTTAGTAGATATCTCACATTAATCAGACATAATTAGCACTCTGGGTGACAATTATTTGATTTCTATCCCCGCAATAAAAGCCTTTGTTGTCGGCACGTAGATTCAGCATGTAAATTGATCATTTACCTATTGTTGCAGTGTATCCCCATGAGGGAGAATTTAGGACAAACTATAGCTGTAAGGGAGGGGATGAAATGCAGGCAGGGAAGCCCTTAGTGAGGTTTATGAACAAAAAAAAAGGAAATTAATTCAATAAAAGCTTTTAAGGACTGTAATCAAATGTGCTATTAGGAAGCTAAATACAGACGGAGATGATATTCTATCTGTTTTCTTTGTCTACTGCCAAATTGATTATGCATTTTCCTTAGAGAAACTTTTTACCAAAAAATGCCATTTAATGAACAACCATAACAATAAAATGTTGAAAACTGGAGAATTCCATGAGATTAATCACCACACAGCCACAATGACCATTCCTCGGTTGTAACAAACCGTGTAGGTGCAGTACAGAACACACTTGACCACAGGCACAGTGACTCCTTATTAAAGGGTCAGTTCATCCTACACAATGCTTAGCTGGACATCTCTATACTGTAGGTCAGTGTTTTTAATCCAGGGTTCCTAGAAACCTATGGGTTCCCTGCAATTCTTAGGACATTTGAAAAAAGTACCGAATACAGAAGAATTTACAATGCATCTGATCTCAGATGCGCTGTTAGAAAGGGTTGGGGTTCCTTATAATGCATCTGATCTCATCAGATGCGGTATTAGAGGTTGTTGGGGTTCCTCCCAATTGCAATGCAATGCAATTGGGGTTCTGCTAGACCCCGGGGGAAGCCCTCAGCCAGCTGCTGCCCCTCCGTGGGCTCCAGCAGGCGCATCCGAGGGCACCCTCATTGGGCCTATAGCAGCCCCAGTAGCTAGACCCCTCTGCTATGGACCTCCCTGCCCCCCCCTCCCCCTCCTACCCAAGGCCTATATCAATCTCCCCTTCTCCAGGTCCATACCTATCACTCCTTCCCAGGTCCAGACCTTCTCTTCCCCTCCCCCCTCCCCAGACCCATAGCTTCTCCTCCCCCCGCCCTCCAAGCCTATACCATCTTCCCTTCCCATGCCCATACCTCCTCCCCACACGGCACACTGCTCCTTACATTTGTCCTGGGTCCAATGATTTCTGTTGGGGTCCTGATTATATGCGTTAAACTCTTAGGCTACTGAAGGGAACAGCTGCTATGATAGCAATGAAGGCCTACCATCACAGAGGGTTTTAGTGCTATATACTGTAGCTGTACTGAAATATTGTTAGAGTAAAACTTACAGCCATCATACATGTAGGATTTAATTTAATGACAATAACATATTTGATTTATTGATTTCTCAGTCAGTTCCCTCCTCCCTCATTTACTTGATGCACTATCACTCCCCCAAGCTTTCCTCTTTCATGTTCCCCCAATGTTCCACTCTAACCTTTGCTTTTGTTCATTTACTTCTTATTACATTATCTTCTTCTTCTTCCTCTTCTTCTTCTTCTTCTTCTTCTTCCCATATCATCCTTGGTATTTTCCCATACTGTTCCTTGGTATGTTCCCATACTGTCCCTTGGTATGTTCCCATACTGTTCCTTGGTATGTTCCCATACTGTCCCTTGGTATTTTCCCATACTGTTCCTTGGTATGTTCCCATACTGTCCCTTGGTATGTTCCCATACTGTTCCTTGGTATGTTCCCATACTGTTCCTTGGTATGTTTCCATACTGTTCCTTGGTATGTTCCCATACTGTTCCTTGGTATGTTCCCATACTGTCCCTTGGTATTTTCCCATACTGTTCCTTGGTATGTTCCCATACTGTTCCTTGGTATGTTCCCATACTGTCCCTTGGTATTTTCCTATACTGTTCCTTGGTATGTTCCCATACTGTTCCTTGGTATGTTCCCATACTGTTCCTTGGTATGTTTCCATACTGTTCCTTGGTATGTTCCCATACTGTTCCTTGGTATGTTCCCATACTGTTCCTTGGTATGTTTCCATACTGTTCCTTGGTATGTTCCCATACTGTCCCTTGGTATTTTCCCATACTGTTCCTTGGTATGTTCCCATACTGTTCCTTGGTATGTTCCCATACTGTCCCTTGGTATGTTCCCATACTGTTCCTTGGTATGTTCCCATACTGTCCCTTGGTATTTTCCTATACTGTTCCTTGGTATGTTCCCATACTGTTCCTTGGTATGTTCCCATACTGTTCCTTGGTATGTTCCCATACTGTTCCTTGGTATGTTCCCATACTGTTTCTTGGTATGTTCCCATACTGCCCCTTGGTATGTTCCCATACTGTTCCTTGGTATTTTTCTATACTGTTCCTTGGTATGTTCCCATACTGTTCCTTGGTATGTTCCCATACTGTTCCTTGGTATGTTCCCATACTGTCCCTTGGTATTTTCCTATACTGTTCCTTGGTATGTTCCCATACTGTTCCTTGTTATGTTCCCATACTGTCCCTTGGTATTTTCCTATACTGTTCCTTGGTATGTTCCCATACTGTTCCTTGTTATGTTCCCATACTTTCCCTTGGTATTTTCCCATACTGTTCCTTGTTATGTTCCCATACTTTCCCTTGGTATGTTCCCATACTGTCCCTTGGTATGTTCCCATACTGTCCCTTGGTATGTTCCCATACTGTTCCTTGGTATTTTCTCATACTGTTCCTTGGTATGTTCCCATACTGTTCCTTGGTATGTTCCCATACTGTCCCTTGGTATGTTCCCATACTGTTCCTTGGTATGTTCCCATACTGTTCCTTGGTATGTTCCCATACTGTCCCTTGGTATTTTCCTATACTGTTCCTTGGTATGTTCCCATACTGTTCCTTGGTATGTTCCCATACTGTTCCTTGGTATGTTCCCATACTGTTCCTTGGTATGTTCCCATACTGTTTCTTGGTATGTTCCCATACTGCCCCTTGGTATGTTCCCATACTGTTCCTTGGTATTTTTCTATACTGTTCCTTGGTATGTTCCCATACTGTTCCTTGGTATGTTCCCATACTGTTCCTTGGTATGTTCCCATACTGTCCCTTGGTATTTTCCTATACTGTTCCTTGGTATGTTCCCATACTGTTCCTTGTTATGTTCCCATACTGTCCCTTGGTATTTTCCTATACTGTTCCTTGGTATGTTCCCATACTGTTCCTTGTTATGTTCCCATACTTTCCCTTGGTATTTTCCCATACTGTTCCTTGTTATGTTCCCATACTTTCCCTTGGTATGTTCCCATACTGTCCCTTGGTATGTTCCCATACTGTCCCTTGGTATGTTCCCATACTGTTCCTTGGTATTTTCTCATACTGTTCCTTGGTATGTTCCCATACTGTTCCTTGGTATGTTCCCATACTGTCCCTTGGTATGTTCCCATACTGTTCCTTGGTATGTTCCCATACTGTTCCTTGGTATGTTCCCATACTGTTCCTTGGTATGTTCCCATACTGTTCCTTGGTATGTTCCCATACTGTTCCTTGGTATGTTCCCATACTGTTCCTTGGTATGTTTCCATACTGTTCCTTGGTATTGGTATGTTCCCATACTGTTCCTTGGTATGTTCCCATACTGTCCCTTGGTATTTTCCTATACTGTTCCTTGGTATGTTCCCATACTGTTCCTTGGTATGTTCCCATACTGTTCCTTGGTATGTTCCCATACTGTTCCTTGGTATGTTTCCATACTGTTCCTTGGTATTGGTATGTTCCCATACTGTTCCTTGGTATGTTCCCATACTGTCCCTTGGTATTTTCCTATACTGTTCCTTGGTATGTTCCCATACTGTTCCTTGGTATGTTCCCATACTGTTCTTTGGTATGTTTCCATACTGTTCCTTGGTATGTTCCCATACTGTTCCTTGGTATTTTCCCATACTGTTCCTTGGTATGTTCCCATACTGTTCCTTGGTATGTTCCCATACTGTCCCTTGGTATGTTCCCATACTGTTCCTTGGTATGTTCCCATACTGTCCCTTGGTATTTTCCTATACTGTTCCTTGGTATGTTCCCATACTGTTCCTTGGTATGTTCCCATACTGTTCCTTGGTATGTTCCCATACTGTTCCTTGGTATGTTCCCATACTGTTTCTTGGTATGTTCCCATACTGCCCCTTGGTATGTTCCCATACTGTTCCTTGGTATTTTTCTATACTGTTCCTTGGTATGTTCCCATACTGTTCCTTGGTATGTTCCCATACTGTTCCTTGGTATGTTCCCATACTGTCCCTTGGTATTTTCCTATACTGTTCCTTGGTATGTTCCCATACTGTTCCTTGTTATGTTCCCATACTGTCCCTTGGTATTTTCCTATACTGTTCCTTGGTATGTTCCCATACTGTTCCTTGTTATGTTCCCATACTTTCCCTTGGTATGTTCCCATACTGTTCCTTGGTATGTTCCCATACTGTTCCTTGGTATGTTCCCATACTGTCCCTTGGTATGTTCCCATACTGTCCCTTGGTATTTTCCCATACTGTCCCTTGGTATGTTCCCATACTGTTCCTTGGTATGTTCCCATACTGTCCCTTGGTATGTTCCCATACTGTCCCTTGGTATGTTCCCATACTGTTCCTTGGTATGTTCCCATACTGTTCCTTGGTATGTTCCCATACTGTCCCTTGGTATGTTCCCATACTGTCCCTTGGTATTTTCCCATACTGTTCCTTGGTATGTTCCCATACTGTTCCTTGGTATGTTCCCATACTGTCCCTTGGTATGTTCCCATACTGTCCCTTGGTATGTTCCCATACTGTTCCTTGGTATGTTCCCATACTGTCCCTTGGTATGTTCCCATACTGTTCCTTGGTATGTTCCCATACTGTCCCTTGGTATTTTCCTATACTGTTCCTTGGTATGTTCCCATACTGTTCCTTGGTATGTTCCCATACTGTTCCTTGGTATGTTCCCATACTGTTCCTTGGTATGTTCCCATACTGTTTCTTGGTATGTTCCCATACTGCCCCTTGGTATGTTCCCATACTGTTCCTTGGTATTTTTCTATACTGTTCCTTGGTATGTTCCCATACTGTTCCTTGGTATGTTCCCATACTGTTCCTTGGTATGTTCCCATACTGTCCCTTGGTATTTTCCTATACTGTTCCTTGGTATGTTCCCATACTGTTCCTTGTTATGTTCCCATACTGTCCCTTGGTATTTTCCTATACTGTTCCTTGGTATGTTCCCATACTGTTCCTTGTTATGTTCCCATACTTTCCCTTGGTATGTTCCCATACTGTTCCTTGGTATGTTCCCATACTGTTCCTTGGTATGTTCCCATACTGTCCCTTGGTATGTTCCCATACTGTCCCTTGGTATTTTCCCATACTGTTCCTTGGTATGTTCCCATACTGTTCCTTGGTATGTTCCCATACTGTCCCTTGGTATGTTCCCATACTGTCCCTTGGTATGTTCCCATACTGTTCCTTGGTATGTTCCCATACTGTTCCTTGGTATGTTCCCATACTGTCCCTTGGTATGTTCCCATACTGTCCCTTGGTATTTTCCCATACTGTTCCTTGGTATGTTCCCATACTGTTCCTTGGTATGTTCCCATACTGTCCCTTGGTATGTTCCTATACCTATATAACTCCATGCCTCTCTCTTCCTCCCGCAGGTAACCTCCTTGCACATCATTTCCATTGATTAAGTAATTTCGGTGATAAGAGAGCGGGAATAAAAGCGCAAACACTTAATATTGTAATAAATACTTCTTTGCATACACATTTACAAAGCGATCAATACAAATATTTCTCCATTGAGTATTAAAACCCAGATATCACGTCATTTTCACTTGTTAAACCGCTTTAGTTAATGCAGAGGTATTGTTAACCGTTTCCAGCAGCAATATTAAGTGTTAATCTGGTTATCAGAGGTTACTAAATACCGTACTTACGCTTTCAGATCAATAAGAATGATTGCATTGCACAATACATTTCACATACAAATGAATATTGAAGGTAGCTGTTTAAGGGGGGCTTGCCCTGTGTGGGCTGTGTCATGTATGTTCTCCGAGACATGTTCCCAGTCCCCTCTCCCTGGGTATCTGTCAGTGCCGTAACACATAACATATGAATCCTACAGACATACATTCCAACGTGTTACAGGCACAGCTAGAGCTACAGGGGTTAAAGGGAGAAGAAGCGGCTTTGTCAGTAAACACAGTGAATCTGTAAACAGTGACACTGAGTTTGAATCAGGGGAACCTGGTTCAATAACTCCTTGTGACCTTGGGCAAGTCACTTTATCTCCCTGTGCCTCAGGCACCAACATCATAGATTGTAAACTCATCTGGGCAGGGTCTGTCTCTAATAACCCAATGTGCTGTGTACCGCGCTCTATGCTGTAATTGTGATGTGCTTTGAGTCCCCTTGGGAGGAAAGCGCTATATAAAATAAAGCTACTGTATTAAACAATGCACACATTAACAGACAGCCTTATTATAGAAAATATAAAGACAAATACCAGAAAAGCATGATTACAAAGCATTGCTTCTCTTAATAAAGCAAGTATATTTTACCTTCAGAACAAAAAAAGTATATAACAATTAATGGCAGGAAAGCTCTTTTCATTTTCCTTTTTAAATCCCCAAGGATTATGTGGGGACCTTGTGTCAAAACCCCTCACTTTGGAAGAATAAATAAATAACAGCTAAAATCTGCCCGCTCTGGCCAACAGCAGCATAAGTAATTCAAGAGCCTGCGAGATGCCAGATAAATGTGATTACTATAAAAGATGGGAATATGTTTGTTTCCTTTGAGAATTCACAAAAAGGGGTCAAAAAAACAAAAGCGCTCTGAAAGCGAACGATTTCATTTCACTGCAATTGGAGGCGAAAATTCTAAAGCAATTTCACAGGGACGTTTTTATCACAATTGTAGCCACTCGTTTCCTACGCACAAGCGCAGCCACTAATTTCTGGCAATGGGAATACGGAGGGGAGAGACGCAGGAGGAGAGGGGAACCGGGAAGAAACGGGAGGGATAATACGGGAGGAGGAGGGGAGGTGTAACAAAGGGAGTGGGGAAAGGGTGAAGGGAAACAGAAAGATAGAGGGGAACCCGCAGTGAGGAACTCCTTCCATTCTCTTTCTTTTCATAGATAAATACATATATTTTATGGCAGGGGGGCTCAACTCCAGTCCCCAAGCCCCCAACCCCCACCCGGTGGTTTTCAGGATATCCCATCTTCAGCCCAAGTGGCTCAATCAGAGCCTCTGATTGAGCCACCTGTGCTGAAGCAGGGACTGATTGAGCCACCTGTGCTGAAGCTAGGACAGGGATATTCTGAAAACCTGACCTGTTGGGGGGGGGAGGGGTTAAGCACTGGAGTTGAGCACCCCTGTTTTAAGGCATAAGAGGTTTATAAATCTTTTGTTAAACCTATTGCTAGGATTTGCTAAGAGCCGCTACAGACATACTCCAAAGGCCAGCGGGAGCATCCATTCCAAATTGTAACTCTTCCTTCCCCAATCAGTTCAGTTCTCGCTCTCTTCAATCACCCAACCAACACCCCCAGAAAAGGCTGTCTGATTAGTGTCTCGTCAGACGGAGAAATGGCACAGCCACATCCAGACTATTCTCTTGGTCAAACCCGGGGAACTGTGATGGGTAAATTATTTGCACCCAGTTTTGCTAATCTTTTTTGGGGGGCACTGAGAGTATTGCAGTATTGTATCTCAAAAGCCTTTTTGTTCATCTATTGTTTTACACCGTAGATCAGTCGTGCTCAACTTCAGTCCTCCAGCCCCCTCCTCTTCCCCAACAGGTCAGGTTTTCAGGATATCCCAGCTGCAGCACAACTGGCTCAGTCAAAGACTGAGCCTCTGATTGAGCCACCTGTGCTGAAGCAGGGATTGATTGAGCCACCTGTGCTGAAGCCGGGATTGATTGAGTCAACTGTGCTGAAGCTGGGACTGTTTGATCTATGTGCTGAAGCTGGAACTGATTGAGCCACTTGTGCTGAATCTGGGATTGATTGAGCTACCTGTTTTGAAGCTGGGATATCCTGAAAACCTGACCTGTTGGGAGGGCTTGAGGACTGGAGTTGAGCCCCCTGGCATAGCTACATAGACAATATTATTATATCAATGGGTAGCAAAATGGAGTTTTTAAATACTTAAAAAAAAAAAAAGTTATTAATGACAATTTCGGTTTACATTTTGTAATGTTCAAATCAAACGTTTAGATTTCCTAATTATGTTCGTTAGAAAGTGTCATTCTGTATCCACTAAAATGTATATTACGCTGGTACATCAAAATAAATCCCTTTTCGCATATAGCAACCAATGCAAAAAGTGGTTTAATAATATACCTCTGTGACAATTTAAAAGGATTAAACAGAATTGTACAAAACGTTCTATAAATGTGAAATTATTTATGATATATAAAAAAGGGGATATGATACAAAACAAATATTTTAAAAGCACCGGACAAAGTTAAATGGATGGATAGAACTAGTTTATTAAAACACTTGAGGGATAAAAAAAAACTATGTGTGCTAAAAAGCATTAAATACAGGTACAGTATGTATTAGGGATTTTTATTTTGCTTTTTAAACTACTTTTAATACCAATATTCTGGAAATTAGGAATATTGACATTCTGAAACATGTCTTACTGTCAACTCCCAAAGAGATTTGTAAGAGTTACCTGTTTGTTTGTTTTTTAGAAAAATTGAAACAGCTGATTTCTCTCCAAAAGAAAAGGTGTGGAGGGATTGCAGTGGGTCTGTTTCCGCAACCGGTTAGGGGTTAATACAATATATCTGTGGATGATTCCAATTTTGCATTACAACTACACACGTATTTTGTTCTGTTCTACGGGCGAATCCTTGAAAATTAAGAATTTCATGAACGGTGAGAGTACTTTTATCAATAAGTATTTACTGACGTGCTTGTGTGGCCTCCAGCATGTAGGGAGCACAACTAGAAAATAATATGTACGTACACACGAGAGATATTGGTAAAAGTGTGGAAACACAGTGTTTCAATACATTTTGCTCTCAAACACAATAGGGATTTTAATCTTTTAAAATGTCGGGTTTTTGAACATATTGCTTCATATCAAAGGAGCTGATAAAGCTACTCAACCTAAGAGAAATGTTCAGCGTTTTTTCATTGGGATCTATACCATGAGCTTTAAATGAAGATATGGATATCATTTATTCTTAATAAAATTAGTTTGTAACAAAGTTCTATTTTTCAACAGTAGTTTAGGATATAATAATATCTATATTAATATATATTATTATTTCCCCCCCCACCACTTATGGTACTTTTGTTGATGTGTATTACTTATTGTATATTAGCTGGTATGTTTCAGTTTGATTTAACGGAAATATTTTTTTTAGAAAAGGAGACTACACTGTATGTTATATATTGTTTAATGGGTAAGTTCAATTGAATTTTTGCATATCTGTTGTCACTCTGAATATTGCAACTTATATCAGAAAATAAATATATATATATATATATTATATACACACATCCTTCCTGCTCGTCTCCTCTTCCCTGGCAGTTTTACCGCCTCTAGATCTTTAGGATAACAGTTATACATGTAAATGGCTGCACAGGAAAAGAACATCTTAACTGATGTGATATATAGGTGATCAGTAAACACAATACACTGACAGACCAAGATCTATGATGGAGAAGTTTCTCAGTAAACGTACTGGCAGCTTTACTAACCTGAATACGTTCAAACCCACTGCATCTTTCCTAGCTCACAATAACCTGGAAACTGTGTCAGCGCAGCTGCTACTGTATCTGATCCATGCAGATTACCACTCACGTGTTTCACACAATTCATTCCGAAATCACATAATATTCAGTCATCACTACACCGGTAATTCTGTATGCGCCAAAGCAGACCAAAATCCTCATTGAAGTCTATGGGCTTTTTTTGGGGGCCAAAACAGCTGCTTTGGGAGAAATGTAATTTATCCCCCCCCTCCCCCCATGTAATAATAATTATTATTACTGTATATACCCATCAATTTGTATGTGGTGAAGATATTATTTCTGTGACTTTTCATTTCAATAGCCCTGAGCACCGTCTTTAGGACAAAAAACATAGATTGTAAGCTCCACGGGGCAGGGACCTGTGCCTGCAAAATGTCTCTGTAAAGCGCTACGTAAAACTAGCAGCGCTATACAAGAACACGCTGCTATTATTATTATTATTACACAGTATAAGTTTTGTGTCAAATGTAAGCAAACTCGATTAGCAATAAATATTGATTAACAAGCTTCTTACATTTTACTCAGCGAAGCTTCCACCAAATAAAAATCTCACACCTTTTCAAGGCACGGATTTGGGCAATTTGAACCAAATCCCCTGGGGACCTGATGTACTTTTCGAATGCTAATCATGTATACTATTTCACACATCACTTTTAGCCAATGCCATATATACTGTAATCATATTTTGAAACAATAGACTAATTTTAATAAATATTCAATTTATTGCATGTTAAAAAAACAACTCACAGAGCACTGATTTTATCATTAGTAAACCAGGAGCTTCGTGTACTGGGACAGGGGCGCTGAACTCCCGTACTCAACAAGCAGGGACTGATTGAGCCTCCTGTGCTGAAGCAGGGACTGATTGAGCCTTCAGTGCTGAAGCTGGGACTGATTGAGCCACCTGTGCTGAAGCTGGGATTTCCTGAAAACCTGACCTGTTGGTGGGGCTTGAGGACTGACGTTGAGCCCCTCCCCCGCCTGACATGGCTCGGAATGGAGATGAGAGGAGATGTGCTTTAGTGAATACCCGCCCCTGAGTGCGTCAGCGTTCGTCGTTGCCTTGTCTCTTTCTCTGGCAATATCCACCTGGATGCCAGAGAAAATCCAGGCGTCAGCAGAGGTCCTAATCTGAAGAGAATCTTCTATAAATAATAAACACAAAGAGTTTCTCTTAGTTATATTAACTCTCAAATAGGTCAGGGGCATTGTTTTTAAATGTCAACACAACAATAAAAAGTCTCCCCGGGCACAGCCTCAGATGTGCAAGTGCAGATTTTCTGGACATGCGGCTGCAAATAGCAGCGGCAAGTACCTCAGTTTCACCACTTACTGCACAAGACTTATTCAGAGCTGGTTTCTAGCATTGTTTATTAAGAATCTACTCCACCCACTAGTCTCTTGTTTGGGTAAAACCATGCTAATTTGTCTTGACATTACTTTAAAAAATGCTGTGCTAACCTTCACCCTATATTGGTTTGTGTGTTGTGTGTTGTGTGTTGTGTGCTGTGTGCTGTGTGCTGTGTGCTGTGTGCTGTGTGCTGTGTGCTGTGTGCTGTGTGCTGTGTGCTGTGTGCTGTGTGCTGTGTGCTGTGTGCGCTCCACCTCTGCCAAACTCCACAAATGTGCCATTCTCCACAAACTTACCATTGTATTTTTTTACAATTGATCTGATTTTAAACATTAAAGGAACAATCCCAGCAATATCCTACGTGTGTGTTTTTAAATAAATCAGTTCTGTACTATGAGAAAATACTTGTAGCATTTAAAAAAACAACAACTCTGAATTACATTTGAAATATATTATAATGTAACAAGCATTTTTTGTTTCTATAGCAACCTTTTACAAAGTCACATCCCCTTCCTCTTCTGAAACAGGCTCTGGCACACCCCCTTTTTGAGCTCTGCCCTCTCTCTAGCAATGCACCAATTGTATCTAGTGACTGCCCGGTCACATGATCTTCCCCACAGAAATTTGCATATTTGGTCCTCTTCTGCTGCAATGACAGCCATTTAGTGAACCCCCTGAGCCGAATCTTCACTGATCGATCACAGGAGAACGGATCGATCGGCAATTTAGCTAATTACTTATCATTGTGTGGATTGTATGGATGCACATATTAAAGGTAAAAAAAATAAAATTAAAGAAAAACAAAAAACTTCAGCTTGGACTGCTGCTTTAATACCATTTTTTAATGAGTTTTCATATACTGAGCATCCTTTGATTTCCATAGCAGGCTTTAGCACACTTCTCCAGCAGTGCAAGATCTTAGTAACACTTTCCCGTTTGTGATCATTTGTTGCCAATGTTCCCAGCAGTGTGAGCTGTAAACTGTAACAATAGATAATGTTACTGTAGTAATATAAGGATACATTGTAGCTGCTGAGTTACACTGACTGAAGGATTAATAAATAATAATAATAATAGCATGTCCTTGTATAGCGCTGCTAGTTTTACATAGCACTTTACAGAGACATTTTGCAGGCACAGTCCCTGCCCCATGGAGCTTACAATCTATTTTTTGGTGCCTGAGGCACAGGGAGATAAAGTGACTTGCCCAAGGTCACAAGGAGCCGACAGGAATTGAACCAGGATCCCCTGCTTCAAACTTAGGGCCAATCAGTGTCGTTTACTAACTGAGACGCCACTGCTCCTTTGATTGATTGGAATTGATTGGAATTGATTGGAATTGATAGGCATCCATTTAGTAAACTCTGGGAAGCAGGATCTTTGTTGATCGATCAAGGGAGAACCAATCGATCAGCAGCATAGGTAATTCGTTTTCAATAAAGGTAATTAAAGGCTGCATATATTAAAGCAAAAAAAGTATTTTCTTTCTTTTTTTTTTTTAAATGCCGTGCGGATTTCCTCTTTAAACCTGTAATTGTGTGCTAGCCAAACTGCTGTACGTTCACGCTCTGAATAGAGAGTTTAACAAAAAGAAAGCATTTAGGAACATCTACAGTATAGTAAAAATAGAAATGATACACAGAGATATTAAAAGTATAACAATTACTGAGTATAAAATCCTGACAGTTGGGTATTACAGTGTGACAAGAAGGAAAGATTGTAGTACCTCACGTTTTTTTCTGTGTGTGTCACCATGTTCCTTTAAAGTAAGCGCATTTCTGATCATTTTTGTTTAAATATAAACATATCCGTGGCTGATACTATACAACCCATAAATTAACCTTGGCCCCTTGCAGACGCACTTACCAGAACGCCCTCCTACTGTCCCTGTACGTTCTCCCATCCCACCAATTCGATTGTAAGCTCTTTGGAGCAGGAACTCCTCTTCCTAAATGTTACTTTTATGTCTGAAGCACTTCTCCCCTTTGTGTTATTTATATTATTTGTTATTTATATGATTGTCACATGTATTAGTGCTGTGAAGGGCTATGTACATTAATGGTGCTATATAATTAAAGACATACATACAAACAAATAAACAAACAAGAAACTGGCAGATTGAACAGACAAGAAAAAGTGGAGAAGGGTAAAAATACAAAAAGGAAGAGGAGAACAACCACACAGAGGAGATAAGGGATGGGGCAAAATACAGAAAGACACTGGGCAGAGTTTCAGGTGGCAGGAGTAAAGTGAGGATGGTAAGAGGAAAAAGATGGGGCAGACACCGTAGGAGTGTTACATGGAGTGAATGGGCAGATGGGGGAATGGGGCACAGAGAAGGAAATGGTACAAATAGAAATAGCTCTAATTGGTGCAGAGGCACAAGATGGAATTAGGCAAAGAAAAAGATGGCGAGAGATGGGACAGGAACTGAGGGAAGATAAGGTAGAAGGGTAGAGTCTTGGTGGGAGAAGGAAAGGTTTTAGGAGATATAAACAGGAAGGAAGACGTTTAGTGAGAGTATTTCAGCTAACTAGGCAGCTCACTTATCTCCAAGCTGCCCAAACACCCCCTACACCTGAAATTCATTTAGGGGCCTGCAGCTCCTTCAATAGCTTGGAGCTTCATTCTTCTGTCTAGCGTTTAGCTTTTTAGCACCACTGCCTAAACGGTGCACAAAAGAGATAGCGACACATACAGTAAATACAACCCAACAAGCAGCGGCATTATCAGCTTCTTCAGCGTGGCTATATATTAAATAGCGGTAGCAACAGTAACAAGCCTTCAATGTCGGGTTCAATGTAATGACACAATGATGCTGATAGAACACAGGAAAGTGACACTGCGCTGCCAGCTTGCCAATACATGCCCGGATCACCAATTACATACTCCAAACTGAGAATGTGATCTGAAAGAGATATAACAACGCCATTCTCTTCTGCTACATCTCCAGGGCTCGTACTGGCACGGGTTCATGTTAAATAGACAGCTGATGTGTTCTTTGTTGTGACAGGGTAAAATGTGTACTAAAATCAATTTAGGGCTTGTTAATTTCATTGAAATAGCAGCTAACTGTGGTAATTAATCCTGAGTAATTGATCCCCGTTAAAGATCTGTAATGTTTGCTTAATGGGTCTTATCATTCGCTAAAGCAGCAGAGATGGGTGTTATCTTCCAAATATCAACTTGTCTCCCAGCTGTCTGAGGTCTTTTCTGTTGTATGTGTTGCACGATCCAGAAACCTTAAGATAGGGGGGGGGACTAAATGACAACATACATATTTTAAGCCCCAGACAAATGCTTGCACATTCAGCAAAAAATAACTATATTCACAAAAAAGGTTATATTTTAACTTTAAAAAAAGCATGCAGTTGAAAAGGATTCAGTATGCGATTGTCGCTTGTGACACTGAGAACTTGGCGACAAAACGTTGAGCTGCTCTTCCAGAATCTAACATGAAGGAATTTCTACTTACTACAAAAAATGCCACATTAATTATTTATACACTGTATCCTTTTTTTTATTGTTTTTTTTTAGTGCTGAAAACATTTGAATTTGATTAATTGGAATCTGAATTTGACAAAATGAAAATGTCAGTTTACAACGAAGTTGATATTATCCTGACTGCAAACTATAGGACTCGTAAGCAGCTCAGTTCAGCCTTGGGCAGCGCATGGCGTCACGCGCCCCTGCCGGCCAAGCGATCTGTGGCCTGTGATCCACAGCGATGGGAAGGCGTGGCTGTGACGTCATGTGAGTGATTCGCCCTCAAAATAGTTGGTTTAAGCCAGAAGTGACCAACTTCAGTCCTCAAGGGCCACCAACAGGTCTGGTTTTAAGGATATCCCTGCTTCAGTCATTGACTGAGCCACTGATTGAGAAACCTTTGTTGAAGCAGAGATCCTTAAAACCTGACCTGTTGGTGACTCTTGAGGACTGGAGTTGGCCTCCCCTGGTTTAAGCCCATCAAGGTTATACTGACAGATTTATATCCCTCAGTATTAAAAGAAGTTTCCTCGGGAGTCGGCCCGCACAACCTCAAACTATTTATTACTGGTCAGTCTGGCTTTCCTGCCCACTTTAAATGGCAGAGGTGAGCATCCGACTCTCGGCCGTCAGACTGATCAATAAACGCAGTCACTGGCACTTCGCTGCTGTTCAGCAATAAGGAAGAGAGAGAGAATACTGCATGAACGTATCCACTCCTTCCATCTACTGCAAGGGCGGTCAACTCCAGTCCTCAAGGGCCACGAACAGGTCAGGTTTGAAGGCTATCCCTTCTTCAGCACAGGTGGCTGAATCAGTGGCTCAGCCAGAATGACTGTGCTGAAGCAAGTATATCCTGAAAACCTGATTTGTTGGTGGCCCTTGAGGACTGCAGGTGGCCACCCCTGATCTAGGGAAACCAGATGAGTCTTTCTTTACATGTTGTAACTGTGACAAACACTTGGGTTTCTCTGGTAAATGAATGCTAATTTATGCACCATTGCTGATGCTCGGGTTATGTATCATTGTTTCGTTCTTTCTTGTATCATCTCTTTTGTCTTTTAAGGTTTGTTCCAAGTGTTCCTCCTCTCATGGGTCTAACTAAAATGCACAGACATTGAGGCGTAGTCAAATTAAGATGTGATAATACATAACTGGAACGTCTTGTGGATTTCTGTAACCAACTGGTGGCCATGCCATTGGGAAATGGGTTTGACAACACAGTGAGAATCAACCAGAATGTCTGTATAGCTGGATAATGACCAAGTGTCTACACAGGAAAATCACAATCCAGAGCGACACCAGATTCCACGGAATGGCTTCCTGCCCAATACACATCAGGGTTAGGGTGGCCACATTTAAGTTTAAATAATACGGGATGCCGAAATCCAGTATGAAAGTGTGACATCAGAATGAGTGAGGAATGATTTAAAACGCTTCGCGCTGAATGGTATCTCCTGCGTGACCGCTATATTCTTTGGGTTTTACCATCTCTGCGCTCGGCCGGGCAGGGAAAGACGCGCGCTGAGTAACGCCTATAGGGGCGGGTGTCATGGTATGATGAGATGACCAGGCAGTGTCCTAACTGTATTATTTTAATCATTTAGTAAGGAAAAGGTAACTATTACACTCAAGTAGAAATCTAAAATACAGGACAATTATGTGTCTGGACAGACCTTTCCAAGACAAGTCAATGGAAATAAGGGACAATCCCATATTAACCAGACATCTGGCAACCCTAATCAGGGTATACATTGTATATAGTGTGCAACATAAAAGAGACATCATTTGTTTTCCCATCACTAAACAGTGTGTGCCTGGGTGTGAGTAATAGTATATAGTATGCACATATTCATTTACACCTCTGTAGATATGTGTAGGAGACATAGAACCCTGCATGTCAATGTCATTGTTGGGGGTGATACTTTATTTCTTCCGCACCAGCCATTGGCCGGGTAACGGCGCGGGCTGGCTCGCCACCTGGCTGACACGCTAATATATCGGCCCCAGGATACCAAGAGGAATTAGGCAGCAGCAGCCGCCTGATGCTCCCCTTTGTGTAGCAAAAGAAAAAGAAAAGGAGGAGGGTGCAGAATAAAATCCTCAATCATTTAGTACAAGTCATTTTACATGCTGGGATAATGAAGTATAAAAATGCCTTCAAAGAACTGATTTCCGCGTTTTAACTCGCGACCAGCCAGGCTCTTTGTGCGGCCCCATGGAACAAGCGTTCCCTGCCCCACTCAAACAAAAGGCCTGCAAATTCATCAAACTATTTAATTATGCCTCTTTATTTTTCTCCATTAGCAAGTCCTGCCAGCACAAAGTAAATAAAGCCGCCATGGTCTTTCCCCAGCAGACACATCGACTGGTTTTATTCTTTATTCAGTTTACAATATAAAGGGTTCTTTCTACCCCCTCCTTCCCTATCTTGGCTAGTTTCCTAGTTCAAGCATTGCAAACAGAAGCACCCAAATGCACATGCATGGACTTAGAGCAGCAGCAGCAGCACAGCCACTCTGCATTGCGAGCACACGCCGCAGACCACTTTCACAGGAGCAGCCAGCGGCAGGCAAGCCGTATTTTCCCGTCTCGTGGAAAAGAGGAGCTTTTTATCCTCTAGTAAATTTGCTTTTTACATCTATTTCTTTTCAGAGGGGCTTGTTATTGAGCTCACTGTCCACACATTCCATTGATCTCAGGCTGTGACTCAATCCATATGCTCGCGCGTTGACACCAGCGCAGCGAGCAAGCCATACAAATCCTGTTCAGGCTACAAACCTATTGATTTTATAGATTTCCCCCAAAGTTGTGATAATGATATATCATTGTTAAATTTGGTAGAACAAACTGCTTTCCCAATCTGTCAATGCAAGCATGAAAACCAATTCACAGCCCTGCTTAGGAAGCTTTCTTGTTGTTGAAGAGTAAGCAGTGTTAGCAGAAGCAGATCTTCCCTACTCAGCCAGAGGCAAAAGCTTGATGGATGTTACCTTCCTCTGCATCCATGACTGACCCGAACTGAAGGGTCAGCCCTGAACTCCCTGCTCATAATTATCCTTCCCACTCTCTCTCTCTTTATTTCTATTCTTTTTAATTACAGAAAGAAAACTCAGCACCTGCAATTCATATCAATTAGTTTTTAAATCAAGCTTGGGGAATTTTCTGGATGGGATTTTCAGGTGCAATTAAAATATATTTTCAGACAAAAAGCGATTAGTGGCTCTAACAAATCGTTCTTTTTCTTTTAATCAGAATTCTTCCAGTTAATTAAACCTTAGGTTCAATCTTTTTAGCAGATAACTGTGAGTTTTTGGGGGCTGTGAAGCATTGCCTCCCCGACTTAATGCTAGTTTAATGGACAGAACTGCCAGTTGTCATAAACAATTACACAGAAATCTCTTCTCCTTTCATTAAGCAATCTTCTCTTTTCAACCATTCTCAAATACCCTAGAAACTTTTGTTCATTTTCCCTTACTCATAAAAGTAAGGAGTTTATTTTAAGCCTTCAGCTCGTTTTAAAAAGCGCCCTCGCTTTTAGTTTTTTTTCTCATGCTGCTAAAATAAAGCAGTTTCCTAATTGCACTGGTCCAGATTTCACAGGCCAGGCATCCTTCTCTCCAGCATTTGCTCAGCTCCTCTGGGAGGAGCAATTTACAGAAAGCATTATCGATTTTTACTATAATAAGGGCCAAGATGTCCTACTGTCTCTGCACAATTTGCACATCACATTTTGAGTCATATAGTCATATATAAATATATTATTTATATATATATATATATATATATATATATATATATATATATCCTGTGTAGTGGAAACTTGTCCTCTCCCCGTGCTACTGTCTGGGGATTCAGGACGGGGACAGTGTGAGTGGAAGGACTGAAAGATGACTTCTTCCTAACCGCATGGGGATTTATTAAACTGGATGCAAACAATTAACTTTCACCAGTCCAGTTCCAGGTCTGGCTGCCCAGGGGCACAGTTCAATGTTAGGGTGTTTAAGGGTTGGTGACTTATCCCATGTGTTGGACAAGGCCTATACTTCTCTACTGAGACCAGCTTCTATTCGTTCAAGGTTCTTCCTACTCACAATATTCCCTCTGTGGCCCACTTCTGTGGTCAGCTCTTTTGGCTTATGGCACAGTTTGCTGACTGGGGGGCTACCCTAGATAGCCTGTTAATTTCCTCTAGTTGTGCCATATTACCAAACAACAGACACTGCTACTTATAGTCTCACCTAAAACCACCTCCACCAAGCTCCGATTGGCTAAAAACGTCTACTGGGCGGGGCTAATTCATAAAACTATAGGGTTAACCCATTCTTGTCCAAATGGCTGGCTACATATACATACTCAGGAGTAATATGAAGAGGGCAGTAAATAAAGCAATGTTACTATTGCTATCCACATTTCTTTGATGTTACAATATTAACCTGCCTTTATATATGACGGGCCATACTGAATATACTAAGCAGTTCTAAGCCATAAGGTATTTTGTGATCCATTAGAATTGAGTGAGCCATAAACTGGTTAGCACCAATTAGTAAACGTGGACCTATATTGCACATGTATTAAGCCAACCCATGGCTAACAAATCCTGTCTATAATTCCTGCAAGGCAGAAAAATGCAGCCTGCATAGTGTATAAAACGTATGCTGTAACTATATATGCTACATATGTTTCCATATATACACACAGCAAACACATAGCTCAAGTGATTGAGGTATATAGGCGCGCCACTTATCCCTAACCTACGAACATGCCAAGTCTGCAGTCACTGTGTGTACAGGGAATATAGTGACAAACACAGGCAGGCCCGTCTGTAGTCATACCTCGGGTCCGCCTAGGGGGCGGCAGGTGTCAGGGGGCGGCAGGTGTCAGGGGGCGGCAGGTGTCAGGGGGCGGCAGGTGTCAGGGGGCGGCAGGTGTCAGGGGGCGGCAGGTCTCAGGGGGCGGCAGGTGTCAGGGGGCGGCAGGTCTCAGGGGGCGGCAGGTCTCAGGGGGCGGCAGGTCTCAGGGGGCGGCAGGTCTCAGGGGGCGGCAGGTGTCAGGGGGCGGCAGGTCTCAGGGGGCGGCAGGTCTCAGGGGGCGGCAGGTCTCAGGGGGCGGCAGGTCTCAGGGGGCGGCAGGTGTCAGGGGGCGGCAAGAGAGAAAATGTAACAGCGCTGCTGCTTGCCTTTTATTTATTTTTAATATATATATATAGGATTGAAGCAGGGGGTCTCCGGAGCTGTACCGCATTAATTTCGGCTCTGGGAACTCCATGCTTCCCGACATACTTACTTCCTTAGGGGGTGACGGTATATCCTGCTCAGGTTTAAAGCCCCTATGACATCGCAGCTTCTTATTGGCCTATGTGATGGGACAGCTAAACCTGAGCAGAAGATACCGGCACCCCTAAAGAGGTAAGTATCGTAGGAATTTGGGTCCCCGGAGCCGAAATTAATGTGGTTCCACCCCAGAGACCCCTTGCTTCCTACCTAAGATGAAATTTGATTTAAAAAAATTGGGGAGAATTTTTTTTGGGGGGGGGGGGGGGGCGGGGAAACATTTTCTTTTGGGAGGGGGTTGGCATCCTTATTAGTGCTTGCCTAAGGGATGCACATAACCTAGGCATGGGTCTGACACAGGAAAAGGTTACAGATTTAGGGGCCTATTTATTCAACTCGGCTATTGCCAATGCAAAAACATACAGTACATGCATGGCATGCGATTTAAATCTGGAATATTTACCGTATTAAGGATTGTCGCTACCAATAAATATCTCAATTACATGCCGTTCCTGAGACTTACTGCAGTGCCAATAACACAGCTCTGATGGTCAGGTGTTAAATGAAATAAAAACACCTGGCGTCGTTGCAAAGTGTGGCGAACACGTGTTTAATGGCTTCATTCATTTGGTTTACCACCTGACTGTCTAAGACATGTTAAAAATATGTAACACGTCGGTCGTTGGCAGAGTGGGGAATTGGAAGGCAGGTGTCCGTTTGTGACAAAAAAAAAGAAGATACAGGCATACCCCAGTTTAAGTACACTCACTTTAAGGACACTCGCGAGTAAGGACATATCGCCCAATAGGCAAATGGTAGCTCGCGCATGCGACTGTCAGCACGTCCTGAACAGCAATACCAGCTCCCTACCTGTACCGAAGCTGTGCGCAAGCGGGGAGACTATAAAGCCTGTTACAAATGCGTTATTTACATCAGTTATGCACGTATATGACGATTGCCGTACAGTACATGCATCGATAAGTGGGAAAAAGATAGTGCTTCACTTTAAGTACATTTTCGCTTTACATACATGCTCCGGTCCCATTGCGTACGTTAATGCGGGGTATGCCTGTAAAGAAGAAAGTAAGATTTGAAAGAAATATCCAAAGAGGATTAGTCTTCAATCAACACAGACGCAAGGGATTCAATCAAAGTTGAGAATCGTTCATGACGGGATACGGATGGCAGTGGATTGCATGCCATGGCTTATTTTTTTCAGACTGGATACATTTATAACCTTATTGGATTTATTTTTGGTGTGTTTTTTTTATGGTTGGGCATCGGCCCCATGGATTATCCATATACCGTAACTCCAGGGGTTCGTTGACCTTCAAGACCTTAGAGGACCTCACTGTAGATGGGTTGTCATGAACGCCACACCTGTATGCACGCGACGTGTATGTGAAAGGGGTTAAAACATCCAGCTATACGGGGCACTAAAAAAATAGCAAAAACTCCACAAAAAAACATCACACTACTATCTCAAT
Source organism: Ascaphus truei (assembly GCF_040206685.1). NCBI lineage: Eukaryota > Metazoa > Chordata > Amphibia > Anura > Ascaphidae > Ascaphus > Ascaphus truei. The sequence continues at coordinate 9,869,656 of NC_134501.1, forward strand.
CAAGGTTCCTCCACCAAGAATAGTTTAAGGTCAAAAAGAACAAAAGATGTAATTAACACAAAGAAAACAATGGGCTTGAAGAGAGAATGATTTTAAACCCAAATTAACCCAAATGAGTGCATACAATGCCCTATAACTCTCTCCCTATAACCCCTAGAATAATAGTACCCTGATCATTGCAATCCAAGCCTGCAAATTAGTTTGCAAATTTAAAAAAAACAATTATTACAGGTTTGAAGCAAGGTGTCTCTGGGGCTGAACCCCATTAATTATTAAATACGCTCCGGCGAAGCAAGCAAGGCTTAAAGTTTTAAGCTCCCGCGTCACATGGGTCAATAGGAAGCCGCACCGATGATGTCACGGTTTCCTATTGGAGGTCTGTATCTCCTGAAGCAGGGGGTCCCTGAAGCTGAAGTTAATGGGGTTCAGCTCAGCAAACCCCCTCCTATATATATATTTAAATCATTTGTAAACAAATTTGCAGGCTTGGATTGCCTCTTTAATGCCTGCCTGGACATCTGTCTTGACAGGGCTAATTCCAGTTTTCAGAGGGACTCAAAAATCTGACATATGCAACCCAGACACCCTGCCCAGACACCCATCCCAGACACCCATCCCAGACACCCTGTCCAGACATCCATCCCAGACACCCTGCCCAGACACCCATCCCAGACACCCTGCCCAGACACCCATCCCAGACACCCTGCCCAGACACCCATCCCAGACACCCTGCCCAGACACCCTGCCCAGACACCCATCCCAAACACCCTGCCCAGACACCCATCCCAGACACCCTGCCCAGACACCCATCCCAGACACCCTGCCCAGACACCCATCCCAGACACCCTGCACAGACACCCATCCCAGACACCCAGCCCAGACACCCATCCCAGATACCCTGCCCAGACACCCATCCCAGACACCCTGCCTAGACACCCATCCCAGACACCCTGCCTAGACACCCATCCCAGACACCCATCCCAGACACCCATCCCAGACACCCTGCCTTGTTTACTGTTACTACAATTCTGTATTTTGACTTACCGGGTATCACAAATCTACATTGTTTTTTATCCCTGGGAATTGCACCACATTTTAATTATTTTTACATTATTGGGGATCTTTAATCAGTAATATAGTGAACCTCTCTTCACCTCTGTCTGCCAGCCAGAGAAGACTCAGGAAGTTTTAGGGTGACTGCTTTGAAGATTTCCAAGCCAGATCAGGTTAAATATCTGGTACATCTGTACACTGTGACCAGTCACTCCAATTATTAACATATAGCTTTATTGGCCCATTAATGCAGATACCATGTTAACTTAGGTAACCTCCCAGAAGGCAGAGAAACATAGGTATTTTTCAAATGAAAGTTAACTCTGAGTTAATCATTCAAGGTCTTCACCGAAGATACCTGGAAAATCTGATAAATCTAAAAATGTATTACAATGATTTAAAATAACATATTTTTCAGGTATCTCAGGTATGCTCAGAAGTATCGCGACTTTCGTTTATAGCAAAAGACCTATTTCACCTGCTTTGAGGGATGTGAGATTTCTGGCTATGCTTTTCTTGGCCATCTGCCAACTCGTAGCTTCATGGCTAGGTTGTGAAAATGAAATTTGGCAAGTTTCCCTTACTTCTGTACAATGATTATTTATTTATTTATAAAATGTGTTACCAGGAAGTAATACATTGAGAGTTACCTCTCATTTTCAAGTATGTCCTGGGCATAGAGTTAAGATGACAAATAATACATGGTAACAAATACAGTTACATAAGTGAACAGGGTATACATTATATACAAGACATTGCGTGCACAGTTAGAGATAATATATATTATAAGCGTATGTAACAGTTACAGACCTGATTAAAATGTGAGACAGCTTTCGTTTTGAAAGAACTTAGACTGGTGGCGGCACTGAGAGTCTCCGGTAGACTGTTCCAGTTTTGGGGTGCACGGTAAGAGGAGGAGGAGCGGCCGGATACTTTGCTGAACCTTGGGACCATGAACAGTCTTTTGGAGTCAGATCTCAGGTGATAAGTGCTGCATGTGGTAGGGGTGAGGAGCTTGTTCAGATAGACGGGTAGCTTGCCCAGAAAGTATTTGAAGACGAGACAGGAAAGATGAACTTTGCGCCTAGACACAAGTGATGACCAAACTAGTTCTTTGAGCATTTCGCAGTGATGTGTGTTGTAGTTGCATTGGGGAACAAAACGGCATATTGAATTGTAGAGGGTGTCAAGTTTGCTAAGGTGGGGTTGGGGTGCCGAGCCATATACTATGTCCCCATAATCGATAATTGGCATTAGCATCTGCTGTGCGATACGCTTTCTGACCAGCAGACTTAGGGAGGATTTGTTCCTGTAAAGTACACCTAGTTTGGCATAGGTTTTGGATGTGAGGGTATCAATGTGCATCCCAAATGTTAAGTGGGAGTCAAAACATATGCCCAGGTATTTAAAACTAGTAACAGGAGTTAGGGTGGTGTTAGTGTTGGTTCTGATCTGGAGCTCAGTCATTGGAAGCTTTAAAAATTTAGCCTTGGTCCCAAATACCATTGCTACAGTCTTGTCAGTGTTTAAAAACAGTTTGTTTTGGGAAAGCCAATTTTCAAGTCTCAAAAAGTCAGATTGAAGTATGTGTTCAAGGTCGGAGAGGCTATGGCTGTGTGCATATAAGATTGTGTCATCTGCATACATGTGTATTGAGGCTTCCTTACAAGCTGTAGGAAGATCATTGATGAACACTGAGAAGAGTAGGGGCCCCAGAACAGAGCCTTGTGAGACACCACAGGTGATATCCAGGGGGTTGGTATTAGAGCCTGAGATGGACACATGTTGGGATCTACCTGATAGGTACAGTTTTAAAATAGCGCGGGCGGTGCGCGGCAGTCTCCGGCCGAAACCATGCCGGGATTTGGCCGGTTTTCCAGCGCCTCGGGTGCATTCAATAGTAAGCGCCATTAGCGCTTATCTTTTGAAGCGGCCGCCGCGCAGGAAAGCTCCGTTTTTAAATGGAGAATGGACCCGCGGCTAGCTCGCTACGATCCCGGCCAGCTCCTGGCAAGCTTTAGACTGAGCTTAGCCGGTACAGTAGGAATGACACCAGTTTAAAGCATGCTTCCCTATTCCAGAGCACTGGAGTTTGTTAAGAAAGATAACATAATCAACAGTATCAAAAGTCTTTGCAAAATCTAGGAATACTGCACCAGTGAGTTGTCCCCGTTCTATTCCACACTGGATTTCATTGCAAACTTTTAGCAGGGTAGTTACCGTGGAGTGTTTGGGGTGAAAGCCAGATTGGAATTGGCTAGGGAAATTTGTCTTGGTGTACTAATCTCTTAATTGGGAGTGAACACATTTTTCCATGACTTTGGATAGAATTGGGAGAAGAGAGTTTGGCCTGTAGTTTGAGATAGTGTTTTTGTCCCCACTTTTGAAGATTGGGACAACTCTGGCAGTTTTCCAGGTCTTAGGGATATGGCCTGCAGACAGGATAGAGTTGACTATTGAAGCAATTGGTTCGGCAATGGCTGGGGCACCAAGTCGTAGGAACCTAGATTGTAGTAAGTCAGGTCCACATTGGATGCTTAGTTGTAATCTGCTCTTTGGATACTGGGACAAATTGAAAATTGTGAGCAGTGTTGGGAGAGGCTGGGGCTATAGAGGTACTCACAGAATGAGGTTCATGTTTGTGGTTTGGGTTGCGTTTCGCTAATAAGTTAGTAGCACACCCCACAAAGTAATCATTGAATGCATTTGCAATGTTAGTGGGGTTTGTCAGAGTAATAGCCTCCTTAGTGATATTACTTTGGTGGTTGATGGTTAGAAGGCTGGAATATATTGTTGATAACCTTCCAGAAGTTTGCTGGATTTGATATATTCTGGTGAAGATTGTCAGAGTAATATTGTGCTTTTGCATGCCTTGTTTGCCTTGTGCACATGTTCCGCAGGCATCTGTAGTGATTGAGATCCTTGGTAGTGCCAGTTACTTTGTAGCTTTTCCACAAGGCATCCCTGAACTGGTAGAGTGCTATAAGGTCAGTTGTAACCCACAGAAAGTGGGCACCCCGTAAACTTATTCTGCGTAGTGGAGCATGGGTATCACAGAGTTTTAAGAACTCGGATTGGAAAAAGTCGAGTGCAGAATCAGGGTCGGGAATTAAGGGCAGTTGGTAAGGTCAGCCAGAAACTGTTGTGGGTTAAAGTTTCTAAATGTTCTAGTGAGGAGAACTTTAGGGCTTAATTGGGGTGGTTTAATTTTCCTTACACAGTATACTATTGCATGGTCACTGAAAATGTCAGGAAGGATGCCAGAGGATTGGATTCTTCTGGGACTTGAGGAGAGAATCCAGTCTAGCAAGGAATGGTTGTGAGATTTCAGGTTTGTCCGTGTAGGTTGGGAAATTAGTTGCGTTAGGTTAAGTGACTTGAGTTGTATCTGGATTTTGTGGTTTTTAGGGTTGAGCCAATTGAAGTTGAAATCCCCAAGAACTAGCAGCTCACTCTTCTCATTCAGAGAGGAAATGGAGCAAAGAAACTGGGTGATATCAGTCAGGGACTGGAGAGGGGCTTTAGGGGGCGGTAGATGCTAGCAACCAAGATCGTTATAGATTCTCTCAAGGTTCTCTAAAATTCTAAGCACCAAAGTCAAGTAAGTCAAATTCCAGATCTGGAGAGAAGTGAGGGGTGGCGTCTGGAACTGCAGACTGGTTTCAGTTCCAGGACATTCAGACTAAATCTCAGTTAGAGGAAAATACTTTGGTAGGTTTTCCTGCACCTAGGAGAGTGTAGTTGTGTACCCAGTTCCCAAGTAAGTGTGTTTTTTTGCCAGTATTTTGTGTAACATGGTATGTCTGCCTTTTGCTGTGAATACATTTACAATTTATTTCATTATCTTGTTTTGCTCGATGCATGATCCGGATAAAAAGGTGTAAATGGCCTGGTCTCCCGTGACAGGCTTTTATTTATTTACTATTTACTATAGATTATAGATCGTGTGGAACTGCTCAGCGAAAACAAAACTGCTTCTAAGAAATCCCGTACCATACTTTTTGGATATGCAATACAGGCTGTTTCTTCGATTAACGTCAATGGGAGTTTCTGTGGCAATAGTGACCCGATCGGCTCTACCAGAGTTTGATGTGTATTTGAACAATTAGATAACAATGATAAGTGCGTCTGGGAGGGTGCCGTTCCCAGTTTTCCTTTCACAGAGGCGCACAGTAAGTATTTTCATGGGTACCTTGTTGAGAACTGCTGAGTAGTGCCTAGACCAGGGCTGGGCAACTCCCAGTCCTCAAGGGCCACCAACAGGTCAGGTTTTGATGAAATCCCTGCTTCAGCACAGGTGGCTCAATCATCTGACTGAGCTACTGATTGAGCCACCTGTGCTGACGCAGGGATATCCTCAAAAAGTGACCTGTTGGTGGCCCTTGAGGACTGGAGTTGGCCGCCCCGGGCCTAGAATATGCTTCCATTGAGAACTTGAGTTTTATGGCAGAAACTGGGATTCTGTGGTCATTTCACTAGGTGAAATATGACTACAACAGAAAAGCAGCTGTGTTTAAATCCCTGACTGTTGCAACATTTATGAGGCATGTTGCAAGGGAGAGGGATGTTTTAATTGAAGGTGATTTTATAGTATTCTGGTTAGGATTTCATGAGGTTCGTATCATGAAACTTCCTTTTCCAATTTATCGCTCTCATTTGGAAGATCTTGCTAAGCTTTTAGGGTTCTTTGATCCCTCTGTTGTAGTCGCACAAATCCAGGAGTCTTCACCCAGCGTTATTCCCTTAATTCTCTTCTTTACTTCCTCCCCACTCTACACTGACATACTTTATAGCCTTCTGTACGCGAGAGTTATGAAACATGATGTGCCAGAAGAGAAAACGAGAGGTATACCAGAGAGTAGAGTAAAATACATATACAGCAGCTTCCCGCCTTTTGGGGATACGACGGTACCGAGAAGGGGGCCGCCATGTCTGCGCATGCGCAGAATGGGGAATTCCGAGGTCACGCATGGGCAGAATGGGGGGGGGGGGGTGGTGCTGAGGTTGCGCATGCGCAGAACGAAGGTTGCACACGCGCTGAACGGAGGTTGCGCATGTGCAGAAGAGGAAATTGCTGGTCTGCGCATGCGCACACGCCGAAAATGGCCGGTTCCGCTTTCCAGTGATTTTTGCGGCGGGCCCGTAGAACAGAACCGGCCGCATGCCCGGGGCCCGTCCTGTATACTCAGATGTGAAGTGCAGGACGCACACAGCTCGAAGATATGCTGCAGTACTAAGTTTTGAACTATGTATGTATATATCTTTATTTATATAGCGCCATCCAAGTACACAGCGCGTCACAGCAGTAATACACACGGCATAATAATATAACGCATAATGGGAATAAGCGCTTCAGACACACAGATACACAGCAAGCTCTCAGAAACCCCCCAAAAATTACCGCAATATATATATAATATATATTATATATATATATATATATATATATTATATATATATGTGTGTGTGTGTCTGTGTGTATGTGTCAAAAGGAGTGCTACTGGACGTGGCTAATTGTATAAAACAAGAAAAATAGAAGTCCAGAGCAACATCCAATGTGACAAAAATACACAGTGAAATACCTATATATTTCTTTAAAAAAGGGTTGTTTAGTTAACCCTTTGGCCAAAGCGTAAGTAAGTAAGCAAGCGCTTCAGACAAAGTAAGATTAGAAAAAAAGGCCCCAAAGAGCTTACGATCTAAGCTATATGATATTAGTGTCCAGACAACGCTAAATATATTTTAACCCTAGACATAGCATTAATATCTGAATACACTCATTCATTTTGTTCTGTTATACCAGTGGTTTCCAAACTTTTTTTTGTTAAGGAACCCTATAATAGTATTTATTATAAAATTCTGCAGAACCCCAACCCTCTCTAATAGCGTGTCTGAGATCAGATGCATTGTAAGGAACCCCAACCCTCTCTAATAGCGCATCTAATATCAGGTGCATTGTAAGGAACCCCCAAAACTCACTAATAGCGCGTCTGAGATCAGATGCATTGTAAATTTTTCTGTATTAGGGATGTAGCCAGGTCACCCCTCTTGCCCTGCGACCCCCATCACCTCTGTGGCCAGGATCGATGGCGGGTGCTGCCGGAGGCAAGCGGCAGACCCGACGGCCCTTCCGGAGGGTGGGGGCCGAGCCGGGAGCGCTCCGGTGCGCTGGAGATCCCCGGCGGCTCTTGTGCAGGGCGCCGCCATGTTGCGCCAGTTCGCGCATGCGCATTAAGCCCCCGGCGGCCCGACAGAGTCGTGCATGCGCAGGACTAGCGAGACAGTTAGGGACAGCCCAGGAGAGGTTGCAGCGGCCATTAGGGACTCGCGCATGCGCAGGGAAGGCGCGCACGCGGCCTCAATGTGTTTATAGCCTCCATGGGACTACAACTCCCATGGGGCATAGCGAGGCAGGCACCAGGTGCCTCATAGGAGCCAATAGGGCTGCAGGACTGCTCTGGGGACAGATAAGATACATTTTGCGCGCTGAGAACGGCAGTTGGAGCTGGGGAGCAGAAGGGGAAACAAGGGTGCAGGGAGTGAGTGAAGCTCCTGCACCGTGTAAGGTCCCCCACATCCCAGGTAGGCCCCAACTCCCCACCAGGTTAGTGGGTAAATGCTAAGGGACGGCCCAAGATAGGGACCCTGCCCTTAGTGAGTGTGTGAGTGCTGTCTTGTCAGGGTCACGGCTGGCATCTGCGGTGAGGCCTGACAAGAAGGCACAGTGGTTGTGCAGCAAGTTTGCTGTACGCACCCAGTAGGTTGCGGCGCGTTGCTGCAGGCGCTGGGAGTTATCAGTTAGAGTCAGGACTGGGAAGAGTTAGGGGAGCGGAGCAGGCTATTAACCCCTTAGGTACCAGATAGGTCCTCACTCCCCAGTTTGTGGTGCTACAGGGACAGGCCCTAGGTTAGGGACCCTGTCACAGTAGCGCTAGAGTTAGATAGGGACACAGCGGACGCTGCGTTTCCCGTGAAGAGGTTCGGGCTCAAGTCGGGACCCACAGAGACTATCTCCAGGGTGGGATCGCCCCTGGGGTCTGCGTGCAAGGAACCAGCTTGGGATCAGACGGGATCACCGAGCGACAGATCCTTTGTGAAGCCGATGCTGATTCGAGCACTAGAGTGCTCGGGCAGGTACTTTAAAGCCACAAGTGCACCAACTGGCCATTAGCTTTAATAGTGACTGCGCAGTCACCCATATCCTATCTCTCTACAAGAGGCGGGACATTGGGTGGGGATCATATGGACACGGGGTGGGATCACCCGGTGTTGAGGGAAGCGTCCTGCGAGGCGCAGTAGCTAGTGTCTCCTCCAGAGAGGGACACCCGTCATTCTGTGCATGTTAATGGTGTGTTATGTTTCCAAGTAAAGGTGTTAGTTATCATACCTATGGTGTGTGGGTATTTGTATGTGTCCTGCGAGGAACAATTCCTGCTCTGCTAGGACCCATCGCAGGTGGAGGCGCTGCACCGAGTACAAGGTTACTCTTATTCTTAATATCATTGCCCCAGGTTCCCCGTGGCGGAAGCTCAGCCCTCCTCTGAGCCTAACAGGTAAAGCACCACACCTGGTAACACTGTATGTTCTCCACACCCACACTATGGGCCTCATGCAGAGAGCATAGAATTTTCAAATTGGCGAATTTCATAAAAAGTAGCTTTTTTGGAGAGTTTTATTCTCCGTATGCAGAAAAGTGCGAATTCTGCTATGTTTAACATGGATGCGTGTGGCGAGTTTGAATGGGAAAGATGCGCGCTTCAGAAATGTGGAAAAAAAAATCGCGGCTTTTTTTTCCCCTTTGCTATAGGCGGCGAGTGCCATTTTATTGCCAACTTTTCCTGGCGCGGCAAAACTGAGAAAATCGCGCCATTTCCCTGGCGCGAACAGCCGCTACATGCCGTTCGTACCTCTCTGCATTCGGAGAGTTTTAAAAATGGCGAGATGGAGGTTCTCGCCAGCCGCGAGGCGAGTTTTAGCAATAGAAAAAACAAAATGGCGCGTTTTTCGTAACTCGCCATTTTCTGCCGGATCCTGCGCGAAATTGTACAAAAAATGGCGAATTTTGAAATAACGATGCTCTCTGCATGAGGCCCTATATCTGCAATTGGGTGGGGTGGAATACCTGTTACAGGTACAATTTGCAAAATTGCAGGGCACCCTTTAGGAATGCCTGGGAACCCAACGTTTCCTAGGAACCCCTGTTGAAAAACACTGTACACCACACCATTTTTCTTATGAAAAAGGCGTAGTTAGCAGCATATGTGAAATGTAACACAGCCCTTTACAATTGCTAATTCAACCAATGCAACATGCTGCAGTTCTCTGGAACTAACAGTGTATTTACTTGGAATGTCCTGTTAGTGGTTTTCCTATTAAGAGCTAAATCGTAGACCAAAAGGTTGCGTTTCGTATTCAACCAGCTCTTTGCAGTTTCTTCATTAGTGTCAGTGTGTCTACAGCTGGTAACCAGATTATGTAGCACAGAAACCTTTACTGTATGGAAAAAAAAAGAGTGAAATTGAAATGCCGCTGTTTTACTGCTAAATCAAAAGGAAAAATATAAAACTTCAAAGAAAATATTTAAAATATATCAAACACAATTTGTAAAATAATATAGTGGAATAAAGGAAACATTCTGGTGGAGAGTGTTGTGCACATGTGGAGAATTAATTTATTAACCATACTGCACAGTCTCCAGAACCTCTCCGGCAAATGCACAAGGGAACAGACTTCGGGATTGGAACAGGGGTGGTTTTTATTTTATTTTTTGCCGTGCAGGAAAAACTGGCCTGGAAGGAAAAGCTTGGCTTGTAAAGTGGCTGAAATAACCAGCTAATAGGTAACGCGACTTGATTACGGAAGGTGACCTGTGTGGACCTCTTCAAGTGACAAGTTAAAGCTGCCTTTTCGAGCACTGCTGCTTTAATTTAATTCTTCCCCACCCAGGAGGTTTCAGGCGGCAGCAGAGCAGGGTCCTGGCGCAGGACAGGGATCAGTGTGTTTGCCATCCGTAGGCCTCGGAAAAACAAAAAACAAAAGCTGGTTGGAAGCCATGGTTATGTCGTGGAGAATTCTGGCCAACAGTCGGAAGAGCGATGTGCACAGAATGTTAGGGCGTTTTAATAACAGGGACGTCCACATTATCAGCTGTCACTTTCCTCAAATAATCTAGTACAGTCTGGGCTGGCCAACGCCAGTCCTCAAGCCACCCCCCCCCCAACAGGTCAGGTTTTAAGGCTATCCCTGTGTAAGGGTGTGCTAAAACCCGTTGCGTGTGTATGGCTGGTTCCGCGACGGCACGGTATACAGGGTGCCGCCATGTTGTTGCGCAATATCGCTAAGGGCACTGACAAGGTCGTAAGGTCGAGCCTGCGTAAGGGGAGCGCGCGAACGCGGGGCCAATAAGGAAAGGCTCTGATAATGGACGGCAACTCCCGCGAGCTCTGGGGCAATCACCTGATGCTAGGAGCCAATGAGAGGGCGGGATTACGGAGACGGAACAGGAAGCGTGGGGGCAGCGACCACGCTAGGCAGAGGAGCTCGGGACCGAGCGAGAGGAGGTAGTGTGAGTGCAGGGGGTCCGTGACCCGCCTGCATAGGCCAACTATTACCCCCCCAGGCCCATAGGAGATTTCCCGAGTCACCGTAGGCTGCGGTACTGTAGGGATGCCCGGTAGTGGAAAGTATTGTCACCTTAGATAGGGACAGCGCACGGAGTTGTGGACAGTCATCTGGGATCAGACGGCTGGACATCTCGACGTCCGGAGGATCCGAGCGGGAGCAGCGGGCCCTTTGTGAAGAGGCGCCGGTCACCGCCGTGACCGGAAGGTACAATTGTAAATCAAGTGCACCAACACCGGTCATCAGGCGCTGATCCCGCCTTAGGAATAACTCTAGTAGGACATTAGCAAGTGGCTAGTGGACTGAGGTATTAGCTACCCTCTTGCAAGGACAACACTCTCTAGAGCGTGGCCGAGCCACTGTTGTACAGGACACTTCCACTAGGGATGCGGTCGAGCCGCGTAGTACAAGGACTCCAACGTATAGTATAAGTTATGTGTGATGTTATATAGGGGTAAGACGTGGTTACTTAGACACAGTAATCTTGGTTGCACGCATTGTTGGTATGTTTCTTGCCCAGGGCGATCTTACGTAACGGGGATCCTGGGTAAGTGGAGGCGCTGCGCTAGAATCCTTACCCCAGGCTCCCAGCTAGCGGAGGCCCAGATCTCCTGGAGCCGCAGGTTAAGTACAGCACTAGTAGTCCCTTAGGAAGGTGTTCAGAAAAAGGGCTACACCTGCTTCCGCACAGGTGGCTCAATCAGTCCCTGCTTCAGCATAGGGGGCTCAATCAGTCCCTGCTTCAGCACAGGGGGCTCAATCAGTCCCTGCTTCAGCACAGGTGGTTCAATCAGTTGAGCTAGCTCAACTGATTGAACCACCTGTGCTGAAGCTGGGATATACTGAAAACCTAACCTGTTGGGGTGTCTTGAGGACTGGACTTGGCTGATCTAGTATAATCATCCATTGATAATCAGCAGCATACACTTTTTCTGTTTGACTCCCCATTAGATTTCTTATAAGGTCAGTCTCTACATCAAACTTTTTGAGCTGAGCCAAGACACCCTCAGTACTTTGGGGGATCCACCATTATTATTGTTATGCATTGCAGTGTATTGCTATGTTGGTGTCATTAGATTATGTATGAGTAAAATGTGTTTATATACATTGGTTGTATTATTATTAGTGAGTATTGTTTTCTATGAGGACTCAATCCCACCTACGCTGGGATCCTCATAGGTGGAGGCGCTGCACCGCGACAGATAGCATCCCAGGCTCCCCAGGAGCGGAGGCTTTGGCTTCCTGTAAGCCTCACAGATACAGCAGCATGCGTTATCGCCCGCGGTTTCCCATACGCATAGGGAAAGGGGGCTACATAAATATGCACAATACAAAATGAATGGTACTGCATTATTTTAAAACCATTTGTTAGCATCACCACTTAGGAGCCCTTGATAAAAGATTTAATCAGTGGTTTCAATATTTGCACCGCACAAATATACACTGCACAAATATACACTGCACAAATATACACTGCACAAATATACACTGCACTAATATACACTGCACAAATATACACTGCACAAATATACACTGCACAAATATACACTGCACAAATATACACTGCACAAATATACACTGCACAAATATACACTGCACAAATATACACTGCACTAATATACACTGCACTAATATACACTGCACTACTGTAGTCTGCACCTACACAGACTTCTAACTTAAGCAAAGCTCCTAGCTGCCCAAAAAACACTGTTACAAAACAGGAATAATAATATTAGCACCGCTATAAACGAGCAAAAACTCCGTCCTCACATCTCAGCACAACTCAACATTTACCAAGATCAACACAACCCGATAGTCTGACTAGTAATCACAATAAAAGGGTGTGGGGCTGTAGCATTTTACTCCAGTTCAGCATTGATGCACACATGGATTCATTTTATCAGAATAGTGCCCTCCTCTGCTTCACCCTCACTATTATAAATACATTGAGATGTAGAAAAGAGAACTCTCAATGCTCTTCAAAAAGGAGTATTTGCTTTGCAAAGTACGGTATATTATTACACAACAACCATATATCACAGTTGATTATTTTTTTTTAAATCGGAAAACATTGTACATCTGAAATGCTACACCGGGCTAATCGCAGTGCAGCATCTGGAAAGGTGTGAAGGAAAGGCTGATAAAATCGTTCTCTGTTCTGGTTTCTTGTTGGGCAATTGTAGATCAGTTAAGCGAGAAGGCGGCAGTGACTTCTGAAACGTACAGTAAACCTGACAAAACACATGGCCAATCAAATTTACAACACACCCAGCGTGCTACACATTTCTTTTGTAAAGCAGCCTGACAATTATCTTTAAAAAAATGCAGTCTAGAATAAAAAGTGAATGAAAAATAAAGAGATTGAACAAGAGAATCCAAAGCTGTAAATATGTAACTGTATTTGTAACCATGTATTATTTGTCATTTTAACTCTGTGCCCAGGACATACTTGAAAACGAGCGGTAACTCTAGGGTGACCACTTGTACCGATTTTGCCGGGACAGTCCCGGTTTTTTCATTACTGTCCCGGTTGCCTGCCTGTCCCGGAAATGTCCCGGGTTTTGGCCTTTGTCCCGGTACTTAGATGTGATGTGGAGCGGGCGGCAGTGCGCTAGTCTGCGGCGGCGGAGCTGCGCGAGGAGGATGCGGGACTCAGCTGGTGAGTTTTTTCACTTGTAGAATAGAATGCGGGGGGGGGTTGGGCTTTAGACATCCTTCAACCAATCCCCTGCGTGCCGGCCGGCGTTCTACAAAGCCCCGCCCCGGCATACTCCTTCATAGTAGAATGCTAGGCTGCAGGGGATTGGGTGAGAATGCCGAGGGGCGGGGGCAGAGTATGAGCAGAGGACACTACACTACACTAGGCGGGATTGCTGCTTTAGAAATTGTGAGGAGGGGGCATCCTGACCACTGGTTAATGGGTCCAGAATCATTCACATCTGACTTTTTTCCGATTTAGTGACGTCATCCGACACACACACACACACACATACACACACACACACACACACACACACACACACACACACACACACACACACGTAACACGGACTAATTGTAGTACAGTATAAGTGTAATACAATAAATAAACTGTTATGTAAAAAAACGAATCCTGTTATTAGTTCTTACTAGGAATTTATTCAATTTTTTTTAAATGGGTGGGGTTAGGTGCGGGGCTAAGTAGTGAGTAGATTTTTTTGGTTGGGCGAGTAGATTTTTTTTTGGGGGGGGGGCGCGCATGATTTCTGTTGGCGGCTGTGATGGGGGAGAAGGTAGGGAGAGAATGGGAAGAGGTAGAATGAATAATACTGCATCAATGGTGACACTATTAGATAAATATCACTATAATATTCTTTTTTAGTAATGTTATTTGTTGTATTTTTTTTGTGTCCCGGTTTTTCATTTTCAAAATCTGGTCCCCCTAGGTAACTCTCAATGTATTACTGCCTGGTAAAACACCCACACAACACACACACAGACACACAAACCTTTCCCTTCACTCTCCTGTGCGGAGCTCTCTGCAGACAGGGTGAGGGAGGAGTCAGTGCCTACTGTCCAATCTCATCCCCTGTCTATGTGCAAATTTCACTCTTTGTGAATGAAACCTGACAGCTGATTGGCTGAAATTCCGGCCATTACTGATTGGATAATGCCAGGAATTTTAACCAATCAGAGCAGGGATTTCAATAATGCCCTGAATTTACCAGCTTTAGCCTATAATAACATTTATCGACTTGTACAAAAAGACATTAAACATCTGTATCGGAATCTGTAAAGCTCCAGGTACAAAAAGGTGACACTGTGTGTTCATTTGCATGTCATTTCCCAGAATCCCTGGCTGTAATGGCGGCACTGTAGGCAAAGAGATAGTGGGGAAGGGCAGGGCTGCGGACCTGTCTGGGACGTGTGAATGTGTGCACACGTGGGTCATTTTATTTGCTTTAAAGCTACAAATGTAACATGACAAATAACCGCGGTCAGGTTGGACAGCTGCCTTTATTTTCAGGAGTACTACGCTGGTCTCTCTGAAAAGATAATTAAGTATTACTAATATGTCTACAGTTTCTGCATTGCTGGTGTTTTATACAGCAGGTTCGAATGTTCTGTGTATATATATATATATATATATATTTTTTTTTTTTAAAGTTATGGTGGGTGAAAAAGGCGACGAAGCACTGTATGCTAGGTGATAATGGTGAAAGGCAAGGTTGCAGACCTGTCTAAGACATGTGAATGTGCTCACAAGTGATATTCTTTATTGGCGATTATATATATATCATACACATTTTAGGTTATGGTGGGTGAAAAAGGCAACAAAAAACCTCCACCGTTAGCATATAGCCAATAAAGAATATCACTTGTGAGCACATTCACATGTCTTAGACAGGTCTGCACCCCCCCAGCCTTTCACCATTATCACCCCAGCATACAGTGCTCCCACTGCAGCAAGGGATTCTGGGAAATGACAGCAAATGAGCACACAATGTGTCACCTTTTGCCTGGAATATCCGTTCACATGGAGCCCAAATAAGCAAATGCATCGCTGTTTACACCGCTTTTAAGCACAGCATGGGACTAGGAAAGCAAGTTAAACAACTCACAGACATGTTTCAACCTTAATGGGTCTCATCAGTGTGAGGTTGGTTTATACTCGCTAGGCTACCCAGCCTAAAAATATTGCAAAGCAAGTATAAACCAACCTCACACTGATGAGACCCATTAAGGTTGAAACATGTCTGTGAGTGGTTTGACTGGCTATATATATATATATATATATATATATATATATATATTTTATATATATATAAAAAGTGACACTGTGTGCTCATTTGCATGTCATTTCCCAGAATCCCTTGCTGCAGTGGAAGTGCTGTATGCTGGGTGATAATGGGGAAAGGCGGGGTTGCAGACCTGCCTAAGACATGCAGATGAGCATACAGTTGTATTTGCATATATATATATATATATATATATATATATATATATATATATTCACATATACACACACACACATGGAATGTTATTAAGTTTTATATTGATAATTTTGGTGATAATTCCATATATTAGATAAACAAGCATTCTTCTATCCATTTCTAATTTATTTTATTTTTTTAAAGAAGTCGCAGTCCTTATACTTGGTTATAAAACTTGGAAGAAATCCTCTGAATTTCTACTGGCAAATGAGTGATGTTCTGCTAAAGCAACCTGATATGGAACAAATCGCTGCTGTTGGAACTTCTCACAAGCATGTAAAAATCTTGCTGAGAGTACTCAAATGATCTTTATATAGTGATAACGGCAAAGAAGAGGTTGTTATGTGTGGAAAAGTACAACAGAGGTAAAGGTGCAACAGTGTCCGTTCCAGCTTTAACCGGTCTACGTTCGGCCATGTACCCCAAATAGCAGATAGTTTGTTTAGTGTCTCGCCAATATCTTATAAAATATCCGTTGTATAGTTAACTAAGCAATAATTCTAACTGTATACCAAGGCCACAGTAATTGTAATGGTAAGATGACTATGACTGCACAAGTATTGTCAACTTAATGGTGGGAGCAGATGCCAAAGAATATCATTGTAACATAGATGCATGAGTTCTTGACAACCATATGTACTTGCTTTGGTGATCCATTGGTTATATCTGGACTCTTGAGAGGGATAATAATGGTAACACTGCCGGCCATGTATCTATAGACCAGGGGTGGGCAACGCCAGTCCTCAAGGGCCACCAACACGTCAGGTTTTCAGAATATCCCTGCTTCAGCACAGGTGAAAGTCTGACTGAGCCATTGGTTGACCAACCAGTGCTGAAGCAGGGATATCCTGAAACTAAACAAACTGGTGTTCGTGGCGCAAACAAGAATGTGAATATAACAGTGCAATAACCCCAGTGAATACAAATAAACACTGATATCCCTTATACTGCAGCTCCATGGAACAGGATCCTCCGAAGTGGTTCCTCCCTGAGAAACCTCATGTAGAAAAGGAAGCACAGATACCTGCAATATGGGGCATTCACATTTTACTTTCATTGACAAACAACACAGGGGGGAAAAGGGGACAACTCACACTTTCCCCGCTGGTCAAAAGCAGAGAGTGACTTTGGGCGCACTCCAACCCTACTCCATATCCCGAAAACCTGATGATGTGTTGGTGGCCCTTCAGGACTGGAGGTGCCCACCCCTGCAAGAGGCTGTACATTGTGGAGCAAAACCATACAAGTTCTTCTGAAATGATGGAAGAAAGAGAGTAAGAAAGCAGTGACGACTGAATGGGAACAATGGCAGCCTGTCTTTTTCATCAAACTCATTTGAAAGGGCTTGAATATTTTTTTCAATGGATAGAAAAGGTTTCTTTGCTAGATTAAACTTGCAATTGTCATTTATATATTGTTTATAAGGTACTCATCTCCTCTTCAAGTAGTTTTTGTTTTCTCATTTTGTATACTAGTAATTACTGAAGAGTTGTCTGCCGGTATCACAAAGAATAAAGAGAAAGATGTCCTTAACTGTCACTTTTAATAAGAGGAGTCAACATGCCTCTATTCAGGTTAAATATCGCCCTGTCACATTTCAATGGTGTCAACAGAATTCTTAAAGAAAAGTCAAAAGCACTGTGCCTGCAAAGAAAAGAAGAGGGGGGAAAAGCAGAGGGCCCTGTCAAGCAGTGTCAAAGCGGCGTCTTTATTCCAGGGGAGTGGAGGTGGGACACAACGTTCTTTTGTAAAATTATAAGAATTTCTACCCATAATTGGTGCTGGCAAGAAAACAAAAAAAAAAACAATAGGAATTTTACTGTAATAATCACCTGCAGGATGTTATTGTAATGTGAACAAAACAATTTTTTTTTTTTTAAACAAACTTGTCTATTTAAAATAATTGGATTACTTGGTGGATTTTTCTGCCACCGGAGAAGACAAAACGTTATATCCCCCTTGTATGCCCTGCCCCAATCTTCTGAAGATAACTTTCTAAAAAGAATTAGCACAGGGGAAATGGTGTAGGGAGTGTGCAGATGCAGAGAGGGGCAGGGTATCATTCATACCGTGGTACTAGAAATCTGAAAGTCAGAATTGTTTTTAATAGAAAAATCAATCATAAACCATGTACTTTGGGCAGGTAGAAATCTTCTCTCATGTCCAAAGGAAGGGCATCCAAAGTCGCTTACATTGTAATGTGGCAACGAGTAAGGTTATACATGGGATTAATCACCCCCATCACCTCACCCAGCTGTGAAATCAACACCTGGAAGATACTGTAACAGACAACACAGGAAAAGTTTACTACAGAGTACCGAGCACAAGCTACATGGCTGCATTAATATAGTAGCTTTAAGTAGCTCCAGAAACCTTTACAGCTGATTTTAAGTGACAATATACAATACCAGTTAATGTTCAATTCAGATATTACTGTATTAAATATTCATATTACTAAGAACACATAAAGAATAGAATGTGTTTCCTATCCATAATAAACATTTAATTTCAAATATAAGCCATAAACCTCATTTTGCAGCACAAACGACGTGGAGAAGGCGAGTGATGAAAGATAAAAGAAGTGTGGTGATAAAAGCAGTGCGAGAGAGACATGAAAACTTCCCCGGATCATGATGACTTGGAAGAAATTTGGCACCGTAGCTCTAAAAGCTCAATTTGCATTGTCTTTAAAGAAGATGTGTATAAAATACTATACAGCTGGTACCTCGTGCCAACTAAACACAATATATTGTAGCTCATCCCCGTTGTCCTGGAGAACCGGTGCCCAGGTAGCTTCTTCTTTTGCAGCTCGGGTGGTCTCTTGTCCAATGACAACATTTCTGGGGATGAATTTCAGATGATTTAAGAGATTGTTGAGATTAAATTGCTCTGGGATGGTTGGCGCTTCTTGCTCTATTAACCCTTGGAGGGGATGGGTAGACACATCATGTTTCCTGATCAGTCAGGCCCGTAACGCTGCTTATCGCCAGATTGCCAAAAGCTGGAGAAGGCCTCCCTCGCCTTTCTTACACTCGGTCTTGGCCGGGATTTGCTTTGTAGAGTCCATGGAAAATATAACATATAGGGAATTTTCTTTTTCTATAGGTGCCGCTAAAATAATATCCCTACTCCACAATAACATTTACTAGAGAATATTGTCACTGACTCGCCCGTTACTGATCCAGGCCCAGAACTTGGCTTTCGTCTTTTTCGTCTTTTTCTTTTTACACGAGCTTGACCCCAATTGTTTCTAATATTGTAACAATGTTTTCCTTACTCTTTTAATACGAGTTCAACCTCATGCACATTTTGGACAGAGTAAGACTTCTGGTCGCGGGCGGTTCACCACGACCCAATGACCGCCGGAGGCGGACCTTCCACCGCAGACGATCTGCCGCGGGAACATCCGTCGCTGGATGCTTCTACAATAAGGTAGGTTTAGTGGTTAGGGTAGGGAGATAACTTTAGGGGTTTTAGTGGTTAGGGTAGGGGGATAATTTTAGGGGTTTTTTTGGGTAGGAGTTAATTTTAGGGGTTTTAGTGGTTAGGGTAAGGGGTTAATTAAAGGGTTTTTTTGGGTAGGAGTTAATTTTAGGGGTTTTAGTGGTTAGGGTAGGGGGATAACTTTAGGGGTTTTGGTAAGGGGTTAATTTTAGGGGTTTTAGTGGTTAGGGTAAGGGGTTAATTTAAGGTTATTTTTGGGTAGGGGTTAGCATTAGTGTTCAGGGTTAAGATTACAGGGTTTAGGGGTAAGGTTAGGCGCTTACCTTAACGGCGAAGCGTTGGAGGATCCCGACAGCGTGGTGATTTGTGGCCAAGCTCCGGTGGTCATTAGGTCACGTCAAAATATCCTAGACCGCATTTTGTACCCCCCCCCCCCCCACTGTAATATTGTTGTTTACATAAGTTTTGTTAAAACTATTTCTTCTTGTAGTAATGAAAATAAAGTGTCTTTAAAAGGAAAAGTGGCCCCGGGAGAGAGAGACCGGCTCCAGGTGTGAGAGAGAGACCGGCTCCAGGTGTGAGAGAGAGACCGGCTCCAGGTGGGAGAGGGAGACCGGCTCCAGGTGTGAGAGAGAGACCGGCTCCAGGTGGTAGAGAGAGACCGGCTCCAGGTGGGAGAGAGAGACCGGCTCCAGGTGGGAGAGAGAGACCGGCTCCAGGTGGGAGAGAGAGACCGGCTCCAGGTGTGAGAGAGAGACCGGCTCCAGGTGTGAGAGAGAGACCGGCTCCAGGTGGGAGAGAGAGACCGGCTCCAGGTGTGAGAGAGAGACCGCCTCCAGGTGGGAGAGAGACCGGCTCCAGGTGTGAGAGAGAGACCGGCTCCAGGTGGGAGAGAGAGACCGGCTCCAGGTGGGAGAGAGAGACCGGCTCCAGGTGGGAGAGAGAGACCGGCTCCAGGTGTGAGAGGGAGACCGGCTCCAGGTGTGAGAGAGAGACCGGCTCCAGGTGTGAGAGAGAGACCGGCTCCAGGTGGGAGAGAGAGACCGGCTCCAGGTGTGAGAGAGAGACCGCCTCCAGGTGGGAGAGAGAGACCGGCTCCAGGTGTGAGAGAGAGACCGGCTCCAGGTGGGAGAGAGAGACCGGCTCCAGGTGGGAGAGAGAGACCGGCTCCAGGTGGGAGAGAGAGACCGGCTCCAGGTGGGAGAGAGAGACCGGCTCCAGGTGGGAGAGAGAGACCGGCTCCAGGTGGGAGAGAGAGACCGGCTCCAGGTGGGAGAGACCGGCTCCAGGTGGGAGAGAGAGACCGGCTCCAGGTGTGAAAGAGAGACCGGCTCCAGGTGGGAGAGAGAGACCGGCTCCAGGTGTGAAAGAGAGACCGGCTCCAGGTGTGAGAGAGACCGGCTCCAGGTGGGAGAGAGAGAACGGCTCCAGGTGTGAGAGAGAGACCGGCTCCAGGTGTGAGAGAGAGACCGGCTCCAGGTGTGAGAGAGAGACCGGCTCCAGGTGTGAGAGAGAGACCGGCTCCAGGTGTGAAAGAGAGACCGGCTCCAGGTGTGAGAGAGGGACCGGCTCCAGGTGTGAAAGAGAGACCGGCTCCAGGTGTGAAAGAGAGCTCAGAAGAGTCAGAAATGACAGACGTGAACAAATGAGAAACAAGAGGACACACACGACATATTTCGGGTTATTATTTCATCGGAGAGGTGTGTGTCACATATATAAGACGCCACCACCAGCCTTTAATTCATATTGATATTTAAGGTTGGAAAGATTCCTGTTGGTTCATGTATTGGTTGATTAGTTGTTATACTGTAGCTGTTTTATGTTAGTACATCACAAGACTCCTTGTTATAATCTTTAGGGAATGTTTACGGTATCGCCATGCACTGCGCTTGATGCCACCTATTCATGCTCATTAAAAATATAACCCATTTTAGATTGACAAATTGTTTAAAGATTATTTATCTGTTTTTGATTAATCATTTATTGGAATTAACTTGTCATTTTGATCAGCTAATGAAAAACGTGTAAAATAACAAGTAGGTTTGGCCCCTCATGTTTCTAGGTAACCCTAATCTTTGTCTAATCCACAGGTGGCTGAATCAGTGGCACAGTCATGCTGACTGACCACTGATTGAGCCACCTGTGCTGAAGCAGAGATATCCCTAATACGTGGCCAGTTGGTGGCCCTTGAGGACTGGAGTTGGCCACTCCTGGTCCAATTTCACAAGCTATGAGGCAATTATTGAACCAGTTCAGCTCCTTGTTAACATTACACAGCTTAACAGTTTTTAATAAATGGGCGATAACCATATTAGGACTGAACGTGTTTTATCATTTACCCAGGCTGCGATTTATCAAACTCATGTATTGTTCCATTGATGAACAGGAAGAAAAAGACAAAGACTACTCATTCTTTTCTCAGGCGTTTGTGATTCTGCTCGAATTCCCTATGTACTAGAGGATAATGCATGGCAAATAATGTAGCTTACTAATATTCTAAGGTATAATAAAGTGTAATTTGTATTAAAGGCATATTGAACCATGCAGTCTGCAACAGACAAAAGAATCACACAAAACAGTGCAGCATGAGGACTGTACAAAAGGTAACATTTCTTATTTGTTCTTTTAATAGCACTCAGTCTTGTGTTACATTAACTAGAATGGTTAGATATTACATATTCAGAATCTGTGACCTTCTTCATACTGTTCTATCTAATCAGGAATACTGTTCCTTGTCTTGTTGGATTACATAGTAACACCCACGTAGCTGTATAGTGTACCAATGAAAAATAATTAAAAAAATGATGTATTAGTATGTATGTCTTTATTTATATAGCGCCATTAATGTACATAGCGCTTCACAGCAGTAATATATGTGACAATCATATAAATAACAAATAATATAAATAACACATAAAGGGGAGAAGTGCTTCAGACATAAAAGTGACATTTAGGAAAAGGAGACCCTGCTTCGAAGAGCTTACAATCTAATTGGTTGGTAGGAAGAACGTACAGAGACAGTAGGCGGGCGTTCTGGTAAGTGCGTCTGCAAGGGGCCAAGGTTTATGTATGTGGTGTAAAGTATCAGCCACGGAGCTACTCATATGCTTCCTCAAGCAGGTGGGTTAAGGTGGGTCTCAAAGGTGGATAGAGAGGGTGCTAGTCGGATATTGAGGGAAAGGGTATTCCAGAGGTGCGGGGCAGTCAGTGAGAAGGGTTTAAGGCGGGAGAGGGCTTTAGATACAAAAGGGGTTGAGAGAAGACATAGTTGCATAGTTACAGATGTTTCGGTGCCCGTAAGGGACTGCCATCAGGACTACAAAGATATATAACAGTGCATTACATATCGAGCATGACACATACAGCCCCAAATGTGATAAGCAGCGGAATTGTCCAATAAGGGGGCAGAAAAAAAAGAGTTAAACAAAAAAAGAAACAGGGCAATGTCCAATAAAAGTACGGCAGTAATACAATGTCGCTCGTCAGCCCAGGACAATGGTGTTATAGCTGGAGTAACATATGCAGAAAAAGAAAGTGTCCAGAATATAGACCGTTAAATTAGCCGTATTTACAGTGTGATCCCTCCCCCCTCCTCCAACATAAACAGGAGTAAAACAGTGAGACAGTTTGTGTTTATAGTGTGACAATAATATAATTAAGGAAACAATGTTGTGTTTAAATAGCAATATATGCTATTATATGTTACGAGCTGATGTCATAATGGTCTGGATAATCAAAAAGAAAAAAGCACAACAACAACAAAAACGCATTATAAGAAACAATTACCCACAATAGTAGACGTGAACCACCAAACCAATTTAAGATAAAGAAAAGAAAAATTGTCAAAAATAGATGGTATCTATGGACACTTGGACTGTTTTGTATGTATTGATGAAAGGCTGTGAAACGCGTTGGCTGTGTGTGGCTCTCCACAGACTCCGTGGGAAAACTGGGAGTGATTCCCTGCGTCCAGCAACATGGTCACATGACTATCTAGTGCCCCGGGGCCTTGTGATACACGGATCAGTCCTCAAGGGCCACCAAGAGGTCAGGTTTTCAGGATATCCCTGCTTCAGCACAGGTGGCTCAATCAGTGGCTCCGTCATTGCGTTGGTGTCCCTTGAGGACTAGGACTGGCCACCCCTGTTCTATACTGTGTGATAGTATTTGACATCACACCCTTTTTCTTGCTGGTGCACCTGTTTTATAATTACTCTTTCGTTCTGATATTAAAGATATGAAAAGATGGTTTTCTGCTTCTATTTTGTAATTGTCTTTAAAAAAAAAAAAACAATAAATCATTGATGGAGGACAGAAGAGCAGTCACATAATAACAGAAACATATCAAAGCTTACCTAGTAGCAGTCTCAGCACAGAGATACAGAGACTGTGCTAAGGCTCAGAAGATGGATAAAAAGAACAGCCAAGGAATATTCCATACATAGAAGAGTAAGGAGGTGGCTAAGTGGCTCACAATTAAGTAACACCAGTAACCAGTTTAAAAAAGACAGTAACCCAAGAAGCCATAATAAGTTGGGACTATTTAGCCACTATCCAATTGGCTTATAAAGAGATGTATGGTCACCTATAGATGTCACATTTTCCTCCCCCTTCCTCCCCAATAAGAGACACAGACTCACATAGCATGCCGCACGATATATGGGGTATAAAGGGCACAGCTTTTATTAAACTCCAAACATAAAACCGTTATCTTATAACCAATGAACCAAACTGTGTCGGACAGCCCGTGGCTATGTCTTGAGCCCACGTATACACGTAACTCGTGACCCTCCTGCTGGCCGGATTGTGACAGGCAAGGGTAACCGGGCTATACAATAAAGGTTAAGCCCTCTGGTTGCCCTTGGGCCCCTGGCAGCTACCTAAACCAATAAGCCAGGGGCCAGGTATCATTACATGCAAAGTTAAAGTGCCCCATGCTTTCCCACTTTCCATGTTCCCTTTACCCCAGACTAATGGAACTTGCTGTGTGTAAGTTTTAGGTGGGAGATTCGGGTAAGATTGCAATTATTTTGTTTGCAGGAGTTCTGGGACCGGAGCTACCGGTACTACCTTAATTCTACCCGGTGAGCAGGCATGATTTGCCGGTACACGAGTGGAATTACACTAGGGCTGCGCCCGTGTCCCTCAGACTCCTGGTTTTCGAGCCCCCATATCTCAGTCCTATATCCCGTACAGTCATGAGTCTCCCCAAGGTCCCCCATGTATTAAAATGTTTTATGTGTTTGATACATCTACCCGGGCATCAGCTTAAGGTGCCAGAAAGTCCGTAGTTATGAGGAGATGGGATGTTGAGAGGTGTCGGGGTGCTAAGTGGCTGGGGCAGGGCAGAGTACAGAATCCGGAGAACAGAGACCCCCTGCGGGGAGGACCCTCTGGTCTGCCAGACTTAGTGGAGCCTGCCCAGTAGGTGGCAATGGCCATGGGAAGCGGCAGAATGTCGGCGCGTTTCCCATTGGTCGATTCATATGTCCCGCCCTCAGGGCATCCCGAGCTGGCTTGACATGCCCCCTCCTCTGACATCAGCCAAGAGATGAGCCCCTGTTTCTATTGGCTAGTGGGATAGGGTTCCCACGCTCTGATTGGCCGCTCCTCCTACCTCCATGCTAAGGATAGCTTAGCGGAGTGTATGTAAGGAGACAGCCGAGGCAGAGAACCAGAACATCCAATGACTTGTGTCGCTGAAGCTAAGGCGGGCTTTTCAAAGTTGCTCTGTTGCGAATGACAAGGCAACCGGCTTCGTTTTGAAGCCAGGAAAGTCTGCCTCGCAGAGACCAAGTCAGACGCGAGGACCAAGTTCTGCGAATTGAACATAGCGGTCACGACTGGGAACTGAAGCCGAAAAGAGGACCAGGAGAACCGGGTGCATATCCCGGTCAGGGTAAGCTCATCCAAGCGGGCTCCCTGCACCAAGAATGCCTAGATTTTCCCTCAGATCCCAGTAAGTGTATTTTTAACTGTTTCTTGTGTAATTCTTCTTGTTGTACGTGGGTTTACCAAAATAAACAGAATTTGTTTTTACTACCTTGTTTTGCCTATTGTATGATCCCGGTAATACATATATCGTGTTACACGTACCTGGTCTCTTGTGACACGGATCACTGGCTCAGCCATCATGGTATGTTCCGACATGATAACGACCACTTCCTGATATCTACACTGGGCATTACGTCACCTCCCCAAAATCCTCAAGGCATTATCCACCAGCACCATGTCCCAGTCTGGCGCCCCCCAACACGCCCTGCCAGCTGTGACAATTAAATAACCAAGAACGACACCCGGAGTAACATACTTCCACTTTCTTTATCTTTTTCCATTTAAAAAAAAAAAAAAGAGAAAGTACATATGACACACACAGAGAAATACAACACATATACAAAACTACGGACCAACATACTGACAAGACCAGTAAGCCTGTGAGATACCGTACTACTGAGACAACACAATGTTGCTGCTGACCCAAAAAGGGAGCGTATGTGGGAAGATCCTCTGCTGTGGCAAGCTGGGAGGAAGTACAACCCTCAAAGCATCAACACATGTTCAGATATTATAATAAAGCAGCAGGTCAGGCAATATCCTACGTGTGTGTTTTTTTTTAAAATAAATCAGTTCTGTACTATGAGAAAATACTTGTAGCATCTAAAAAAAATGTTTTAAAGACATTTTTAATGTAAGATACATTTCCAAAGTAACAGCCCCTTTCCCCTTCTGATAGGCTCTGGCTTTTGAGCCCCACCCTCTCTCTAGCTGTGCACCAATTGTATCTAGTAACTGCCCAGTCACATAATATTGCTGGACTACATTGCCCACAATGCTGTGCAAGTACTGAATTAAATAACCCGTGCAAGCGATTGATTACATGAGAACGGATCGATCTGCAGCTTAGCTAATCACTTGTCAGCGTGCAGATTGTATTGATGCACATATTGAACAGGGGGAAAAAAATATATATATTTTTTTTTTTTTTTTAAACGGCAGCTTGAACTGCAGCAAATTATCTATGCCACATATAATGCATAACTATATACCAATAGTCTGTGTATGCAATAGAGAATGTATGATAGTAACTAATGTTACATTTATCATTGTTTGAGGAATTTTGAAAGATGTGATGTTTCTCAATATTTAATCTGTAACAAATTATCATAGTTGAGGATAAAATATCTCTTGGAGTCAAGGCTTGCAAAGAAAGCAACAGTGCGCTGACTGTCCAAATTCCTGATGGATTGATCCACCGAACATAGGAAAGTGTGGAGGAGCCATTCGCTGTGAGCAACAACTCTGTCCCGTTTCATGCATAAAAACCAAGGGGAGCATTTGTGCGCGCAATAACCCTATTTTTTATCTTTATATTAAAACAGTATTATACTATGCGAACTTTTATGTCTTCATAAGAAGGTCCATTACCACAAGAAGATAAAAGATATAAGACCACGTGGTGGAATATAACAACATTAACCAAGAAAAGCACACCTCATTACGAACCTCCTTTGAAAAGAAAGGAACGGGATGTGAGTAGAATACTCCCCATGTGCTTGTGATTGTCACTTTTCGGTTGCATTATATACCCTAGCCCTCCCATGTGACACTTGCCCATGTTTAACATCCCACGGCTAATAGAAAACCAGAAGTGGGTAGGCAAGGAGGGGGGGGGGGGGCGAAGAGTATTGCCCTTGACCTTGTGTGTATTACCTTTCTGGAAAGAAACAAAGTTGGATTTGGTGACTAAATGCCTGCAAGTGATGCAGCGACCTCTGCCGCACCTGTGATTACCCAGTTCGCTCACAGTTGCCAATGAATCAGTTGACCTAATTTTACTGGGAGCAGGATACTCTTAATGTTCCTGGCTTTCCTATAAATGATAGGAGCTTTCTCCGGAAGTATAGGTCCTTAATGAGGATCACACTTTAATATATTCCAGTGAGCATTCAAAATACTTCCAATGGGCCTGGAGAATTGATTGTAAGTGGTTATGAACCTTGGCGCCGTGGAATTGTTGTTATCCACCGAATTCCTAGGTTCACCATAACCAAAATGCGATTTTCTATTTTGCTTGGACTTAATAAGCAAAGGGGACCTATCTAAAGCCAGAACTTTGTTCAGAGAATCTGTAATAAGTTTTGGTTCGTAAACCTTTAGCAGTGAATTTATCACTGAGAGTCATCGATTGACAAAGAAAGTCGCTCTCTCTAGAACAATTTCTTTCTAGACGATGAAACTGTCCTGAGGGATACTTTTGAGCCACTGTTCATGATGGTTGCTGGAAGCATGAACATAGTTGTTTACTGAAACGGATTTGAAATGAGTGGTCGTATTGATATTGTTGTTAACTGAATCTATAGACAAAACAAGATATTAAAAAAACTATGGATGTGGAATTAATCTCAAAAGTGAATTTTAAACCTAGATTATTAACGAGTTGATCCCTGGTGTGTTACTCCTGGTCTCCCTTGACTCCTGTATCCTCTTACATTCAGGTACTACCCTTTATACCACATGACGCTTTGTAGTCCTGGTTCCAGAAGCATGGTCTCTAAAGGAAGAGATATCCACTGAGGAAGTTGCCACGGGCTGCGAAACGCATAGGGAAAGCAGCTGGTATGTGAGACAGGAATGTCGGTTTGATTGGGTGATGGAAGTACAGTGGGCGGAGCCAAAATTCAAGCCCAAGCACAAATTTATTTCAGGCGAGGCAAAGAGATCCCATTTGCTTAACTGAGAGATACCACCTAACCCGGTGATATACCAGCAGATAAGCTGTTTTACTTTCTATAGCATGTGAGTGCATCTCTTACATGCCTCTACTTTTATTGATATTAACATTAGATCACACTGTGAGAGTATGTGCGTCTTTAGTTTTGTATTTATGGTCTTTAAAGGGCTTATTATACTTATTCACCATCTGGTATCTCTTTAAAAACAGGTTATGCCATGTTGATGAAAAAGATGATAAGCCATACAGTACCCAGGAAATATGTCTGCCAGTCTCCGTGCATTATCTACCAGATTAATCCACCCCACATATAAATATCTTAGCACAAACATAATATATGCTATCGATAGGGTATGTGTGTCCGTGGTCCAGGTGCTCAAGTACTAGGTCCAAAGTATGATGATGATCATTGTATAATGATCAGGAGGCATCATCTAAATCCAAGGTATAATGATATCAGAGATAAAAGTCAGTGGTAGATCTGATGAGATTCTCTTTGGTGAAGAACAAATATTTCCCTGAAGGTGGTGAGTGGTATATACACTATACCCTTCCCCTCCTCATTGGGATAGTCCTCAAGACAGAAACCATAAAAGTACTCACTGTATCCTCCCCAATAATGTCTCCTCGAACGTGCAGCCGGTATGAAGTCCAGAGATATCCAAAAGTTTGTAGAGCAGCGCACAGCAAAACAGAGAGCAGGGTCAAGAGAATAAAAAATCAATTTATTGATAAGAAAACATTTAATAAACGGAGGGTATAACACTCCTACGCGTTTCGTGCGTGTGCACACTTTATCAATGACTCCTTGATATTATATTATGTACAGGTAGTCCTCACCATCCAACGTTTCACTTTACAACGCATGGCATATCCAACGCTTTACAATGCAACCCTATGGGCCATTTTTCGATGCCAGAATGCGTTATCCGACGCCAGAATGCGTTATCCAACACTCACTGCCACTGATTAACATGGGACTCACTTTACAACGGTTTCACTATCCGACGCTACTTCCAGAACGGATCCCGTTGGATAACCGAGGACCGCCTGCATTGTATTATTATGTATTAGCTCCTATTTATTCATATTGAATTTACTAGGACATCATATCCTTGTGTTTGTATGTGTTGTATTTGCAAATTCTTGGTCGGGTTGGCTGGAATCACCTGCAACCCTTTTATTTTTCTCCAACCACATAACACAACGATTAAAAGAAGAGTGTCAAACAATCAGTGTAAGAATTTGTCATTAGAAGTGCTCATTATTCCGTACTGCCTATCGAACGATCAGCGTTTGTGATGAATCAAGCACATGAGAAAACTAGTATTCTTGTCAGTACAGTCTTTGCATCTGATATTCCTACCTGAATGCCAATGGTGATAATCATTTGTACTGGGATCTCACCATATTTGGCAGACTAAATATTGTACACAACAGAGCTAAATGTTCTGATTATGTGGTTTTCATGTTGTATATTGGGCTAATAACTATTTGATATTTAATGCAAAATCAATCAATAAATAAATGTTTGAATACGGTCATTAAAGTTGTGTGCCACTTCCCTTCTCTCGCCTATCGTTTATTTCCACAACTAAGTAAAAATGAAATTCCATGCATGCATTGCTTATTAAATGAGGGAACATGGGACGTAGACAACAAAACTGAAAATCTTGCTTTGTCTGAAGAGCTGCTCTCACACGAAGATTGGAAGGATTAGGATAAGCGAAAGTTAATTGCATTTCCAGATGACAAACCTCTCACCTCTGAACTGGATGGTTCTTTATAAAAGCTATCAGTAATAAACTGTAAATCTCGGCTATGATTGCAAATAAAGGTCAGGTCCGTGCAGTCTGCCACTTTCCCCAGCGTCACTATGGCTGCTACACTGTACCTTCTTTTTAAGGTGTTCCAGCTGCCCATTCACAGATGCTGAGATGTCTGCCCATGGTTGCATGGTTACATGGTTGCATGGTTGCATGGTTACATTATTACATGCTTACATGGTTGCATAGTTACATGGTTACATTGTTACATGCTTACATGGTTGCATAGTTACATGGTTACATTGTTGCATGGTTGAATAGTTACATGGTTACATTGTTACATGGTTGCATGGTTACATGGTTGCATGGTTACATGGTTGCATGGTTACATGGTTACATTATTACATGCTTACATGGTTGCATAGTTACATGGTTACATTGTTACATGCTTACATGGTTGCATAGTTACATGGTTACATTGTTACATGGTTGCATGGTTGAATATTTACATGGTTACATTGTTACATGGTTGCATGGTTACATAGTTGCATGGTTACATGGCTGCATGGTTGCATAGTTACATGGTTACATGGTTACATGGTTACATGGTTGCGTGGTTACATGGCTATATGGTTGCATAGTTACATGGCTGCATGGTTACATGGTTGCATAGTTACATGGTTGCATGGTTGCATAGTTACATGGTTGCATGATTACATGGTTGCATAGTTACATGGTTACATGGTTACATGGTTGCATGGTTTAAACTAGTGACATGGTCTAGAATAGGGCTAGAGTTGGTTCTGATCTGAAGCTCTGTAATTGGAAGCTTTAGAAATGTAGTCTTGGTCCCGAATACCATTGTTACAGTCTTGTCAGTGTTTAAAAACTGTTTGTTTTGGGAAATCCAGTTTTCAAGTCTTGAAAAATCAGATGGAAGTACGTGTTCAAGGTCGGGGAGGCTAGGGCTGTGTGCATACAAGATTGTGTCATCCGCATACATGTGCATTGAAGCCGATAGGTATGTAGATGTTTTATAGTAAATAGAAAAGTTTAGTGGTTCTTGACCTCAATGTGATCATTTGCATGTCTGAAATATGTTACAATGTTACAATGACAGATCAGAGATAGTGATTGTGAAAGTGAGATGAAGGAGTGAAACAAGTCCGTCTCAGCCCCATACTTGGGAGAACACAGCTAGGCCAGGTTTGGGGAATAACCAGCTAATGGTTCACTCATGCATAATGGTTTTACTATTACTAAGTTACATCGTTTTTAAAATGTATTCTTGTTGGGGGGTGGGGGGTGTAAAAGAAGAATATTTGTGATAAAATGTATCATATTTGTACATTTCAACAAAAAAACAATTATTTAAAGATAAACAGGATTATGTAATGCCACTGATCATTAACATTCGCCTTTTTCATTGTCACTTCTTTATTTCTCAAACATAACGTCTCCAATACAAGCTTTTGATAGAGTACAGTATGACGTTGATTTCCTTGGCCATGGGAAAGAGGATTGGGCATTAACTCTTCCAAATCTGCATTCCATTGGCGTGTTTAAGCAGAACAATAAGACTCATTCTAGAAGGATACAAGAGGATTCATGTAGTTTATTCTTAACGAAAGTTTATTGTGTTGTAAATCTGATGTGACTTCAAAGGATTACAGTTTTTTCATGATGGATGTATTGTCAAATCAGAAAACCACAAGGGATGACTTCATAATATGCATCTCCACATATAGCACCCTGGACATAGATAATAAATTATCTGCCTAACCCAGGGATCTGCAAGGATGAAAAGCCATTTTTTTTTCTTTTACTAAAATATTCAGAGATGAATGAATATGAATACACCCTCACAAACACATACATGATCCATACATATACTGTACACACACACACACACGCACACTAATGGGTATACATAAAGCATTAACATACAACAAACTTACTTCAATCAGAATTAAGGAAAGGAAACAAATACTTGGGAGAATAAAATGTATCTCATAATAGGTCCATTCATTTAGTGTTTTCATTGTTATTCACACACTCAATTCTTCCCATCTCTCTCTCAATTCACCCCCCACACACTCAATTCTTCCACCCATCCTCTCTCACTCAATCTACCCCACTCCCACACACAATTCTTCAAGCCCACACACACACACATACTCAATTGAAGAATTTTACCTTGGGGCACGGTAAGAGGCCTGCGCTGTTCCCAAATCCCTGGAGTGACCACGCGGGCAGATGCGTAAATTGGATCCGCATTATGGGCCGGCCCCGACTTCTGGCGTTCCGACAAGGTAAACAGGCAGGGGAGGGACGAATTGGCCGCAGAGTGAGGGCCCAGTCCCAGCAGCCGGAATGCTGAAGTATGGCCCAACCTCTGGCCCGGCCCAACCTCTGGCCTAGCATATCCTCAGGCCTGGCCCAACCTCTGGCCTAGCATATCCTCAGGCCTGGCCCAACCTCTGGCCTAGCACATCCTCTGGCCTGGCCCAACCTCTGGCCTAGCATATCCTCAGGCCTGGCCCAACCTCTGGCCTAGCATATCCTCTGGCCTGGCCCAACCTCTGGCCTAGCATATCCTCAGGCCTGGCCCAACCTCTGGCCTAGCATATCCTCTGGCCTGGCCCAACCTCTGGCCTAGCATATCCTCAGGCCAGGCCCAACCTCTGGCCTAGCATATCCTCAGGCCTGGCCCAACCTCTGGCCTAGCATATCCTCTGGCCTGGCCCAACCTCTGGCCTAGCATATCCTCTGGCCTGGCCCAACCTCTGGCCTAGCATATCCTCTGGCCTGGCCCAACCTCTTGCCTAGCATATCCTCTGGCCTGACCCAACCTCTGGCCTAGCATATCCTCTGGCCTGGCCCAACCTCTGGCTTGGCCCCAACTTCCAGTGGCAGCCGACAGAGCCACATGTATTTATTCAAAGATACACACTACACGTGGCTCTTGACCTTTTGTCTAACCATTAACTTTAGGATCTTTTAGGCCAGGGGAGCCAAACTTTTAGAGCTGCGTCCCCTTGCCTGCTCCCCCTCACTTTCGCGCCCCCCTCACCTTGTCAAATGACGCCGTGGGGTCACGTGGTATGATGTCACGTGACCCCGTTGCCATGGAGACAGACATGTGACGTCACTCCGCATGACACCGCGGCGTCATTTGACACTGCGTTGCTATAGAAAAGCGTCTTACCAGCTCTGCAGAATCCCGGAGTTGCAGAGGATTCACCCGATCCCCCGGCATTTCATTTAAATGCCTCGGGGAAGAGCGCGGGGCCTCGACAACCGCCCGTACCCCCCCAAACAAATCCAGCGCCCCCCACTTTGCACACTGCTGTTTTAAGCAATACATACATTATGATATATTTGTATTGAAAGTGATTAGCTACTTTCATATAACTCTAGGGGTCTGTTCTCGTAGCTCTGCAGTTGTCAGCGCCAAAGCGCGCAGTCTGGAATGTTCTGAAATAGTGGCATGAAATCTGAGAAAAAAACCCTATTCTCTATTGCAAATCACATCTTCTTCACCGCTTCTATAAAAAGTGACAAACCACCCGGTATAAAAGCCAAACCGCCCGGTATAATAGCCAAACCGCCCGGTATAACAGCCAAACCGCCCGGTATAACAGCCAAACCGCCCGGTATAACAGCCAAACCGCCCGGAATAACAGCCAAACCGCCCGGTATAACAGCCAAACCGCCCGGTATAACAGCCAAACCGCCCGGTATAACAGCCAAACCGCCCGGTATAACAGCCAAACCGCTCGGTATAACAGCCAAACCGCTCGGTATAACAGCCAAACCGCCCGGTATAACAGCCAAACCGCCCGGTATAACAGCCAAACCGCCCAGTATAACAGCCAAACCGCCCGGTATAACAGCCAAACCGCCCGGTATAATAGCCAAACCGCTCGGTATAACAGCCAAACCGCCCGGTATAACAGCCAAACCGCCCGGTATAACAGCCAAACCGCCCGGTATAATA
Organism: Ascaphus truei; assembly: GCF_040206685.1. Lineage (NCBI taxonomy): Eukaryota > Metazoa > Chordata > Amphibia > Anura > Ascaphidae > Ascaphus > Ascaphus truei. The sequence continues at coordinate 9,903,244 of NC_134501.1, forward strand.
GCCAAACCGCCCGGTGTAACAGCCAAACCGCCCGGTATAACAGCCAAACCGCCCGGTATAACAGCCAAACTGCCCAGTATAACAGCCAAACCGCCCGGTATAATAGCCAAGCCGCTCGGTATAACAGCCAAACCGCCCGGTATAACTGCCAAACTGCCCGGTATAACAGCCAAACCGCCCGGTATAATAGCCAAACCGCCCAGTATAACAGCCAAACCGCCAGGATTAACAGCCAAACCGCCCGGTATAACAGCCAAACCGCCCGGTATAACAGCCAAACCGCCCGGTATAACAGCCAAGCCGCTCGGTATAACAGCCAAACCACCCGGTATAACAGCCAAACCGCCCGGTATAACAGCCAAGCCGCCCGGTATAACAGCCAAGCCGCTCGGTATAACAGCCAAACCGCCCGGTATAACAGCCAAACCGCCCGGTGTAACAGCCAAACCGCCCGATATAACAGCCAAGCCGCCCGGTATAACAGCCAAACCGCCCGGTATAACAGCCAAACCGCCCGGTATAACAGCCAAACCGCCCGATATAACAGCCAAGCCGCCCGGTATAACAGCCAAACCGCCCGGTATAACAGCCAAACCGCCCGGTATAACAGCCAAACCGCCCGGTATAACAGCCAAACCGCCCGGTATAACAGCCAAACCGCCCGGTATAATAGCCAAACCGCCCGGTGTAACAGCCAAACCGCCCGGTATAACAGCCAAGCCGCTCGGTATAACAGCCAAACCGCCCGGTATAACAGCCAAACTGCCCGGTATAACAGCCAAACCGCCCGGTATAATAGCCAAACCGCCCAGTATAACAGCCAAACCGCCAGGATTAACAGCCAAACCGCCCAGTATAACAGCCAAACCGCCCGGTATAACAGCCAAACCGCCCGGTATAACAGCCAAGCCGCTCGGTATAACAGCCAAACCGCCCGGTATAACAGCCAAACCGCTCGGTATAACAGCCAAGCCGCCCGGTATAACAGCCAAGCCGCTCGGTATAACAGCCAAACCGCCCGGTATAACAGTCAAACTGCCCGGTATAACAGCCAAACCGCCCGGTATAATAGCCAAACCGCCCAGTATAACAGCCAAACCGCCAGGATTAACAGCCAAACCGCCCGGTATAACAGCCAAACCGCCCGGTATAACAGCCAAACCACCCGGTATAACAGCCAAGCCGCTCGGTATAACAGCCAAACCACCCGGTATAACAGCCAAACCGCCCGGTATAACAGCCAAGCCGCCCGGTATAACAGCCAAGCCGCTCCGTATAACAGCCAAACCGCCCGGTATAACAGCCAAACCGCCCGGTGTAACAGCCAAACCGCCCGATATAACAGCCAAACCGCCCGGTATAACAGCCAAACCGCCCGATATAACAGCCAAGCCGCCCGGTATAACAGCCAAACCGCCCGGAATAACAGCCAAACCGCCCGGTATAACAGCCAAACCGCCCGGTATAACAGCCAAACCGCCCGGAATAACAGCCAAACCGCCCGGTATAACAGCCAAACCGCCCGGTATAACAGCCAAACCGCCCGGTATAACAGCCAAACCGCCCGGTATAACAGCCAAACCGCTCGGTATAACAGCCAAACCGCTCGGTATAACAGCCAAACCGCCCGGTATAACAGCCAAACCGCCCGGTATAACAGCCAAACCGCCCGGTATAACAGCCAAACCGCCCGGTATAACAGCCAAACCGCCCGGTATAATAGCCAAACCGCCCGGTATAACAGCCAAACCGCCCGGTATAACAGCCAAACCGCCCGGTATAACAGCCAAACCGCCCGGTATAACAGCCAAACCGCCCGGTATAACAGCCAAACCGCCCGGTATAACAGCCAAACCGCCCGGAATAACAGCCAAACCGCCCGGTATAACAGCCAAACCGCCCGGTATAACAGCCAAACCGCCCGGTATAACAGCCAAACCGCCCGGTATAACAGCCAAACCGCTCGGTATAACAGCCAAACCGCTCGGTATAACAGCCAAACCGCCCGGTATAACAGCCAAACCGCCCGGTATAACAGCCAAACCGCCCGGTATAACAGCCAAACCGCCCGGTATAACAGCCAAACCGCCCGGTATAACAGCCAAACCGCCCGGTATAATAGCCAAACCGCTCGGTATAACAGCCAAACCGCCCGGTATAACAGCCAAACCGCCCGGTATAACAGCCAAACCGCCCGGTATAATAGCCAAACCGCCCGGTGTAACAGCCAAACCGCCCGGTATAACAGCCAAACCGCCCGGTATAACAGCCAAACTGCCCAGTATAACAGCCAAACCGCCCGGTATAATAGCCAAGCCGCTCGGTATAACAGCCAAACCGCCCGGTATAACTGCAAAACTGCCCGGTATAACAGCCAAACTGCCCGGTATAATAGCCAAACCGCCCAGTATAACAGCCAAACCGCCAGGATTAACAGCCAAACCGCCCGGTATAACAGCCAAACCGCCCGGTATAACAGCCAAACCGCCCGGTATAACAGCCAAGCCGCTCGGTATAACAGCCAAACCACCCGGTATAACAGCCAAACCGCCCGGTATAACAGCCAAGCCGCCCGGTATAACAGCCAAGCCGCTCGGTATAACAGCCAAACCGCCCGGTATAACAGCCAAACCGCCCGGTGTAACAGCCAAACCGCCCGATATAACAGCCAAGCCGCCCGGTATAACAGCCAAACCGCCCGGTATAACAGCCAAACCGCCCGGTATAACAGCCAAACCGCCCGATATAACAGCCAAGCCGCCCGGTATAACAGCCAAACCGCCCGGTATAACAGCCAAACCGCCCGGTATAACAGCCAAACCGCCCGGTATAACAGCCAAACCGCCCGGTATAACAGCCAAACCGCCCGGTATAATAGCCAAACCGCCCGGTGTAACAGCCAAACCGCCCGGTATAACAGCCAAGCCGCTCGGTATAACAGCCAAACCGCCCGGTATAACAGCCAAACTGCCCGGTATAACAGCCAAACCGCCCGGTATAATAGCCAAACCGCCCAGTATAACAGCCAAACCGCCAGGATTAACAGCCAAACCGCCCAGTATAACAGCCAAACCGCCCAGTATAACAGCCAAACCGCCCGGTATAACAGCCAAGCCGCTCGGTATAACAGCCAAACCGCCCGGTATAACAGCCAAACCGCTCGGTATAACAGCCAAGCCGCCCGGTATAACAGCCAAGCCGCTCGGTATAACAGCCAAACCGCCCGGTATAACAGTCAAACTGCCCGGTATAACAGCCAAACCGCCCGGTATAATAGCCAAACCGCCCAGTATAACAGCCAAACCGCCAGGATTAACAGCCAAACCGCCCGGTATAACAGCCAAACCGCCCGGTATAACAGCCAAACCACCCGGTATAACAGCCAAGCCGCTCGGTATAACAGCCAAACCACCCGGTATAACAGCCAAACCGCCCGGTATAACAGCCAAGCCGCCCGGTATAACAGCCAAGCCGCTCCGTATAACAGCCAAACCGCCCGGTATAACAGCCAAACCGCCCGGTGTAACAGCCAAACCGCCCGATATAACAGCCAAACCGCCCGGTATAACAGCCAAACCGCCCGATATAACAGCCAAGCCGCCCGGTATAACAGCCAAACCGCCCGGTATAACAGCCAAACCGCCCGGTATAACAGCCAAACCGCCCGGTATAACAGCCAAACCGCCCGATATAACAGCCAAACCGCCCGGTATAACAGCCAAGCCGCCCGGTATAACAGCCAAACCGTCCGGTATAACAGCCAAACTGCCCGGTATAACAGCCAAACCGCCCGGTATAACAGCCAAGCCACCCGGTATAACAGCCAAACCGCCCGGTATAACAGCCAAACCGCCCGATATAACAGCCAAGCCGCCCGATATAACAGCCAAGCCGCCCGGTATAACAGCCAAACCGCCCGGTATAACAGCCAAACCGCCCGGTATAACAGCCAAACCGCCCGGTATAACAGCCAAACCGCCCGGTATAACAGCCAAGCCGCCCGGTATAACAGCCAAACCGCCCGGTATAACAGCCAAACCGCCCGGTATAACAGCCAAACCGCCCGGTATAATAGCCAAACCGCCCAGTATAACAGCCAAACCGCCAGGATTAACAGCCAAACCGCCCAGTATAACAGCCAAACCGCCCGGTATAACAGCCAAACCGCCCGGTATAACAGCCAAGCCGCTCGGTATAACAGCCAAACCGCCCGGTATAACAGCCAAACCGCCCGGTATAACAGCCAAGCCGCCCGGTATAACAGCCAAACCGCCCGGTATAACTGCCAAACTGCCCGGTATAACAGCCAAACCGCCCGGTATAATAGCCAAACCGCCCAGTATAACAGCCAAACCGCCAGGATTAACAGCCAAACCGCCCGGTATAACAGCCAAACCGCCCGGTATAACAGCCAAACCGCCCGGTATAACAGCCAAGCCGCTCGGTATAACAGCCAAACCACCCGGTATAACAGCCAAACCGCCCGGTATAACAGCCAAGCCGCCCGGTATAACAGCCAAGCCGCTCGGTATAACAGCCAAACCGCCCGGTATAACAGCCAAACCGCCCGGTGTAACAGCCAAACCGCCCGATATAACAGCCAAGCCGCCCGGTATAACAGCCAAACCGCCCGGTATAACAGCCAAACCGCCCGGTATAACAGCCAAACCGCCCGATATAACAGCCAAGCCGCCCGGTATAACAGCCAAACCGCCCGGTATAACAGCCAAACCGCCCGGTATAACAGCCAAACCGCCCGGTATAACAGCCAAACCGCCCGGTATAACAGCCAAACCGCCCGGTATAATAGCCAAACCGCCCGGTGTAACAGCCAAACCGCCCGGTATAACAGCCAAGCCGCTCGGTATAACAGCCAAACCGCCCGGTATAACAGCCAAACTGCCCGGTATAACAGCCAAACCGCCCGGTATAATAGCCAAACCGCCCAGTATAACAGCCAAACCGCCAGGATTAACAGCCAAACCGCCCAGTATAACAGCCAAACCGCCCGGTATAACAGCCAAACCGCCCGGTATAACAGCCAAGCCGCTCGGTATAACAGCCAAACCGCCCGGTATAACAGCCAAACCGCTCGGTATAACAGCCAAGCCGCCCGGTATAACAGCCAAGCCGCTCGGTATAACAGCCAAACCGCCCGGTATAACAGTCAAACTGCCCGGTATAACAGCCAAACCGCCCGGTATAATAGCCAAACCGCCCAGTATAACAGCCAAACCGCCAGGATTAACAGCCAAACCGCCCGGTATAACAGCCAAACCGCCCGGTATAACAGCCAAACCACCCGGTATAACAGCCAAGCCGCTCGGTATAACAGCCAAACCACCCGGTATAACAGCCAAACCGCCCGGTATAACAGCCAAGCCGCCCGGTATAACAGCCAAGCCGCTCCGTATAACAGCCAAACCGCCCGGTATAACAGCCAAACCGCCCGGTGTAACAGCCAAACCGCCCGATATAACAGCCAAACCGCCCGGTATAACAGCCAAACCGCCCGATATAACAGCCAAGCCGCCCGGTATAACAGCCAAACCGCCCGGAATAACAGCCAAACCGCCCGGTATAACAGCCAAACCGCCCGGTATAACAGCCAAACCGCCCGGAATAACAGCCAAACCGCCCGGTATAACAGCCAAACCGCCCGGTATAACAGCCAAACCGCCCGGTATAACAGCCAAACCGCCCGGTATAACAGCCAAACCGCTCGGTATAACAGCCAAACCGCTCGGTATAACAGCCAAACCGCCCGGTATAACAGCCAAACCGCCCGGTATAACAGCCAAACCGCCCGGTATAACAGCCAAACCGCCCGGTATAACAGCCAAACCGCCCGGTATAATAGCCAAACCGCCCGGTATAACAGCCAAACCGCCCGGTATAACAGCCAAACCGCCCGGTATAACAGCCAAACCGCCCGGTATAACAGCCAAACCGCCCGGTATAACAGCCAAACCGCCCGGTATAACAGCCAAACCGCCCGGAATAACAGCCAAACCGCCCGGTATAACAGCCAAACCGCCCGGTATAACAGCCAAACCGCCCGGTATAACAGCCAAACCGCCCGGTATAACAGCCAAACCGCTCGGTATAACAGCCAAACCGCTCGGTATAACAGCCAAACCGCCCGGTATAACAGCCAAACCGCCCGGTATAACAGCCAAACCGCCCGGTATAACAGCCAAACCGCCCGGTATAACAGCCAAACCGCCCGGTATAACAGCCAAACCGCCCGGTATAATAGCCAAACCGCTCGGTATAACAGCCAAACCGCCCGGTATAACAGCCAAACCGCCCGGTATAACAGCCAAACCGCCCGGTATAATAGCCAAACCGCCCGGTGTAACAGCCAAACCGCCCGGTATAACAGCCAAACCGCCCGGTATAACAGCCAAACTGCCCAGTATAACAGCCAAACCGCCCGGTATAATAGCCAAGCCGCTCGGTATAACAGCCAAACCGCCCGGTATAACTGCAAAACTGCCCGGTATAACAGCCAAACTGCCCGGTATAATAGCCAAACCGCCCAGTATAACAGCCAAACCGCCAGGATTAACAGCCAAACCGCCCGGTATAACAGCCAAACCGCCCGGTATAACAGCCAAACCGCCCGGTATAACAGCCAAGCCGCTCGGTATAACAGCCAAACCACCCGGTATAACAGCCAAACCGCCCGGTATAACAGCCAAGCCGCCCGGTATAACAGCCAAGCCGCTCGGTATAACAGCCAAACCGCCCGGTATAACAGCCAAACCGCCCGGTGTAACAGCCAAACCGCCCGATATAACAGCCAAGCCGCCCGGTATAACAGCCAAACCGCCCGGTATAACAGCCAAACCGCCCGGTATAACAGCCAAACCGCCCGATATAACAGCCAAGCCGCCCGGTATAACAGCCAAACCGCCCGGTATAACAGCCAAACCGCCCGGTATAACAGCCAAACCGCCCGGTATAACAGCCAAACCGCCCGGTATAACAGCCAAACCGCCCGGTATAATAGCCAAACCGCCCGGTGTAACAGCCAAACCGCCCGGTATAACAGCCAAGCCGCTCGGTATAACAGCCAAACCGCCCGGTATAACAGCCAAACTGCCCGGTATAACAGCCAAACCGCCCGGTATAATAGCCAAACCGCCCAGTATAACAGCCAAACCGCCAGGATTAACAGCCAAACCGCCCAGTATAACAGCCAAACCGCCCAGTATAACAGCCAAACCGCCCGGTATAACAGCCAAGCCGCTCGGTATAACAGCCAAACCGCCCGGTATAACAGCCAAACCGCTCGGTATAACAGCCAAGCCGCCCGGTATAACAGCCAAGCCGCTCGGTATAACAGCCAAACCGCCCGGTATAACAGTCAAACTGCCCGGTATAACAGCCAAACCGCCCGGTATAATAGCCAAACCGCCCAGTATAACAGCCAAACCGCCAGGATTAACAGCCAAACCGCCCGGTATAACAGCCAAACCGCCCGGTATAACAGCCAAACCACCCGGTATAACAGCCAAGCCGCTCGGTATAACAGCCAAACCACCCGGTATAACAGCCAAACCGCCCGGTATAACAGCCAAGCCGCCCGGTATAACAGCCAAGCCGCTCCGTATAACAGCCAAACCGCCCGGTATAACAGCCAAACCGCCCGGTGTAACAGCCAAACCGCCCGATATAACAGCCAAACCGCCCGGTATAACAGCCAAACCGCCCGATATAACAGCCAAGCCGCCCGGTATAACAGCCAAACCGCCCGGTATAACAGCCAAACCGCCCGGTATAACAGCCAAACCGCCCGGTATAACAGCCAAACCGCCCGATATAACAGCCAAACCGCCCGGTATAACAGCCAAGCCGCCCGGTATAACAGCCAAACCGTCCGGTATAACAGCCAAACTGCCCGGTATAACAGCCAAACCGCCCGGTATAACAGCCAAGCCACCCGGTATAACAGCCAAACCGCCCGGTATAACAGCCAAACCGCCCGATATAACAGCCAAGCCGCCCGATATAACAGCCAAGCCGCCCGGTATAACAGCCAAACCGCCCGGTATAACAGCCAAACCGCCCGGTATAACAGCCAAACCGCCCGGTATAACAGCCAAACCGCCCGGTATAACAGCCAAGCCGCCCGGTATAACAGCCAAACCGCCCGGTATAACAGCCAAACCGCCCGGTATAACAGCCAAACCGCCCGGTATAATAGCCAAACCGCCCAGTATAACAGCCAAACCGCCAGGATTAACAGCCAAACCGCCCAGTATAACAGCCAAACCGCCCGGTATAACAGCCAAACCGCCCGGTATAACAGCCAAGCCGCTCGGTATAACAGCCAAACCGCCCGGTATAACAGCCAAACCGCCCGGTATAACAGCCAAGCCGCCCGGTATAACAGCCAAGCCGCTCGGTATAACAGCCAAACCGCCCGGTATAACTGCCAAACTGCCCGGTATAACAGCCAAACCGCCCGGTATAATAGCCAAACCGCCCAGTATAACAGCCAAACCGCCAGGATTAACAGCCAAACCGCCCGGTATAACAGCCAAACCGCCCGGTATAACAGCCAAACCGCCCGGTATAACAGCCAAGCCGCTCGGTATAACAGCCAAACCACCCGGTATAACAGCCAAACCGCCCGGTATAACAGCCAAGCCGCCCGGTATAACAGCCAAGCCGCTCGGTATAACAGCCAAACCGCCCGGTATAACAGCCAAACCGCCCGGTGTAACAGCCAAATCGCCCGATATAACAGCCAAGCCGCCCGGTATAACAGCCAAACCGCCCGGTATAACAGCCAAATCGCCCGGTATAACAGCCAAACCGCCCGATATAACAGCCAAGCCGCCCGGTATAACAGCCAAACCGCCCGGTATAACAGCCAAACCGCCCGGTATAACAGCCAAACCGCCCGGTATAACAGCCAAACCGCCCGGTATAATAGCCAAACCGCCCGGTGTAACAGCCAAACCGCCCGGTGTAACAGCCAAGCCGCTCGGTATAACAGCCAAACCGCCCGGTATAACAGCCAAACTGCCCGGTATAACAGCCAAACCGCCCGGTATAATAGCCAAACCGCCCAGTATAACAGCCAAACCGCCAGGATTAACAGCCAAACCGCCCAGTATAACAGCCAAACCGCCCGGTATAACAGCCAAACCGCCCGGTATAACAGCCAAGCCGCTCGGTATAACAGCCAAACCGCCCGGTATAACAGCCAAACCGCTCGGTATAACAGCCAAGCCGCCCGGTATAACAGCCAAGCCGCTCGGTATAACAGCCAAACCGCCCGGTATAACAGCCAAACTGCCCGGTATAACAGCCAAACCGCCCGGTATAATAGCCAAGCCGCCCAGTATAACAGCCAAACCGCCAGGATTAACAGCCAAACCGCCCGGTATAACAGCCAAATCGCCCGGTATAACAGCCAAACCACCCGGTATAACAGCCAAGCCGCTCGGTATAACAGCCAAACCACCCGGTATAACAGCCAAACCGCCCGGTATAACAGCCAAGCCGCCCAGTATTACAGCCAAGCCGCTCCGTATAACAGCCAAACCGCCCGGTATAACAGCCAAACCGCCCGGTGTAACAGCCAAACCGCCCGATATAACAGCCAAACCGCCCGGTATAACAGCCAAACCGCCCGATATAACAGCCAAACCGCCCGGTATAACAGCCAAACCGCCCGGTATAACAGCCAAACCGCCCGGTATAACAGCCAAACCGCCCGGTATAACAGCCAAACCGCCCGATATAACAGCCAAACCGCCCGGTATAACAGCCAAGCCGCCCGGTATAACAGCCAAACCGTCCGGTATAACAGCCAAACTGCCCGGTATAACAGCCAAACCGCCCGGTATAACAGCCAAACCGCCTGATATAACAGCCAAACCGCCTGATATAACAGCCAAGCCGCCCGATATAACAGCCAAGCCGCCCGGTATAACAGCCAAACAGCCCGGTATAACAGCCAAACCGCCCGGTATAACAGCCAAACCGCCCGGTATAACAGCCAAACCGCCCGGTATAACAGCCAAACCGCCCGGTATAACAGCCAAACCGCCCGGTATAACAGCCAAGCCGCCCGGTATAACAGCCAAACCGCCCGGTATAACAGCCAAACCGCCCGGTATAACAGCCAAACCGCCCGGTATAACAGCCAAACCGCCCGGTATAACAGCCAAACCGCCCGATATAACAGCCAAGCCGCCCGGTATAATAGCCAAACCGCCCGGTATAACAGCCAAACCGCCCGGTATAACAGCCAAACCGCCCGGTATAACAGCCAAACCGCCCGGTATAACAGCCAAGCCGCCCGGTATAACAGCCAAACCGCCCGGTATAACAGCCAAACCGCCCGGTATAACAGCCAAGCCGCCCGGTATAACAGCCAAACCGCCCGGTATAACAGCCAAGCCGCCCGGTATAACAGCCAAACCGCCCGATATAACAGCCAAACCGCCCGGTATAACAGCCAAACCGCCCGGTATAACAGCCAAGCCGCCCGGTATAACAGCCAAACCGCCCGGTATAACAGCCAAACCGCCCGATATAACAGCCAAACCGCCCGGTATAACAGCCAAACCGCCCGGTATAACAGCCAAACCGCCCGGTATAACAGCCAAACCGCCCGGTATAACAGCCAAACCGCCCGATATAACAGCCAAACCGTCCGATATAACAGCAAAGCCGCCCGGTATAACAGCCAAGCCGCCCGGTATAACAGCCAAGCCGCCGGATTGTACGCGCTTTAGAAGCGGAATGACCCGAGGTGCTAACTCCATCCCCAGTCTGATTTATGGGTTTTGCTCTCTCAGCCAAACCCATATTTCAGGCTCTGGGTGTAACCCGCAATACCAATTTCACCCCCTAGAGGTGTTGTGGAAAAAATGGACCTACGAGAATTGCAGTTTTTGTAAAAAAGTAAAAGATAATGCGAGTTGGAGGCTTTTTTGACAAACCAATGGGATTGGCAGAACCGGAGTGAAACCGCTTCTAAAAAAGCCCTCCAGACCCGGATTGGACTAGCGAGAAGGGCTTACAGAATAGCACAGCGTGCCCATCCCATCGGAAAGGGCTCTTCGGAGCTACGAGAAGAGGCCCATATTCGTGCTGCAGAAATGCAGATAGTGTCAATTACTTCTCTCACCCAATGCTTGATCTAATATTAAATATATAATATTCTCAGATTGGTACAAGAGTATCAATCCCTAACACAGAGAATCAGGAATTTGGGGTTACCCATGAAACTCATCCTTGGGCACAAAACTCATCTTAATAATTAAACTGTACATCTAAACAGGACAATCACGCACTCGATAACAGGTGCCTGAAAAACACCCACAAGGGTCATACTATGTCTAAGGATCGAGTCAGGAAGAACTGTGTACACACAAGTGTGGGAATGTAGACAGGCGGGTCTATGTATCAGTGTAGAGAAAAGTGTGTTTTGACGCAACGCACCATTTTTTGGAGCATAGTTGCGGCATACGTAAGAATTTTACACTCAGGCCACTTCAGATATGGAGGATTTTGGGGGGGCAAACAAAAGGGAAAAAGAATGGCGCACAGGGATGCGGAATGTGATATATCTCATTATAATCTGTGCACAATGTAACTATCCCCCAACTCCTCCTACTGACTCTCCCCAATGTGCAAGCTGGGGCAGAGAAGCAGAATGTGATACATCTCATTATAATCTGTGCACCATGTAACTCCCCCCAACTCCTCCTACTGACTCTCCCCAAGGTGCATGCTGGGGCAGACGCAGAATGTGATACATCTCATTATAGTCTGTGCCACATGTAACTCCTCCCCCAACTCCTCCTACTGACTCTCCCCAAGGTGCAAGCTGGGGCAGAGACGCAGAATGTGATACATCTCATTATAATCTGTGCACCATGTAACTCCCCCCAACTCCTCCTACTGACTCTCCCCAAGGTGCATGCTGGGGCAGAGACGCAGAATGTGATACATCTCATTATAGTCTGTGCCACATGTAACTCCTCACCCAACTCCTCCTACTGACTCTCCCCAAGGTGCAAGCTGGGGCAGAGACGCAGAATGTGATACATCTCATTATAATCTGTGCCCCATGTAACTCCTCCCCAACTCCTCCTACTGACTCTCCCCAAGTTGCAAGCTGGGACAGAATGTGATACATCTCATTATAATCTGTGCACGATGTAACTCCTCCCCACCCCCCAATTCCTCCTACAGACACCCCCAAGGTGCAAGCTGGGGCAGAGACGCAGAATGTGATACATCTCATTATAATCTGTGCCCCATGTAACTCCTCCCCAACTCCTCCTACTGACTCTCCCCAAGGTGCAAGCTGGGGCAGAGACGCAGAATGTGATACATCTCATTATAATCTGTGCCACATGTAACTCCTCCCCAACTTCTCCTACTGACTCTCCCCAAGGTGCAAGCTGGGACAGAGACGCAGAATGTGATACATCTCATTATAATCTGTGCACCATGTAACTCCCCCCAAACTCCTCCTACTGACTCTCCCCAAGGTGCAAGCTGGGGCAGAGACGCAGAATGTGATACATCTCATTATAACCTGTGCCCCATGTAACTCCCCCCAACTCCTCCTACTGACTCTCCCCAAGGTGCAGGCTGGGACAGATGGGGCAAAATTGGAGCAAAAATGCTTTGGTACACACATGCAGGGTGAAAATGCCCCATTTGTATTGCCTTGATACATAGACTCCTACGTGTTCATGACTAATAACCTTTAAAACATTTGCCCAGATACAATTTTCTTCAAAGGTTCAGTTTGAGAATAACAGACACAGAAGTGAATATGTTACATTTTGGTACCTTTAGTGTGATGAGATTTGTAAATTGCAAAGTGCCTAATACGAAGAGATGAGACTAAACTGGCATGTTATTTCAGAGCAAATCTTCAAATCAGTGGATCACTAAAAGACATATGTTTTATGTTCTGTGCACGTGAACATTTGACTAAGTCAGGATCTACTACAAGTTACATCAAAACCAGTAGGTGATGCTGGCTCCCAGCCAACAATCTGCAGGCAATATTTGTTCATTTTGCAGGAAAAGGTACATAAAAAGCAGAATCCATTTCATATGCTGAAGCATTAACATCTATCCTAAAAAACCTTTGTTAGGAAATGGAAAGGAAAGCCCGAGGCAAAATAAGCACTGAATTTTCTTATTTAAAATAGATCCTAAAAGTAATGGTTTTTACGTCTTTTGAGTTAAGCAGAAGAGAAAGATATGCACAAGCCTTTTGCATTTTCAGCTTCTGAAAGTAGATTTAAAGCAGGTTTTGTCCTCTGCACTAACTTCAGGTTAAAGCCTGCACTAGGAAACCTACTGTAGGCACAGCAGACGTCTAAAAATGCAATAATTAAAAATAAATCAAGATAGAGGCTTTTTGGTACACCCATTTGTCTCTATACGCAGGACTCACTGACATCGCCAGATGGATGGGTATCCTAATTTGGTTTTAGGGAGGGCAGGAAAACTGTGGCCTCTTTATAATTCTGCTAAGACTCGCAGATCATAGTGTAAATGGTGAATTTTTCTGGACTATATTCAAACATGATTAGTAATATTTCATTATCCTTTTATGTGGGTGTACTAGTGTTTTGTTTTTTTAAAATACAAATGCACGGTTGGAATGAAGATAGGAAGCAGCATTTGCGCGTGATAATGCTTAGTTAATGTGGACACTCATTTCCTTCTCAACTACATCATTTTAGGTAAAAATAAATAAATTGTGATTTATGGTGGGGATCTGGAGGTAGCCGATTAATGAAAGTATTCACGATATGATATTATCAAAACAAATGTATATGCCAAGTGTGCATGCTCATTTATTTTTGTGTGGCCAGAGAATTAAAATGGCAACGATATTATAATGTACAATCATTTTTACCTTCAGATTTTAAGTTCTCTTAAGCTACATTATTTGTAAGAATGTGCTACCATGTGCTAACGGCTCTTACTGATGTCACGTGGGAACAAACATCGCAACAATGTCTGATGTCATCAGTAAGAGCAGTTACCACGTGGTAAATACATATATATACAGGCGGTCCTCGGTTATCCAACGGAATCTGTTCTGGAAAGTAGCGCTGGATATTGAAAGTGTTGTAATGTGAGTCCCATGTTAAGCAGTTATGGTAAGCGGCGGATTAGGCGTTCCGGCGTCGGAAAATGTTCCCGTAGTATTGCATGGTGACGCGTCGGATATGCCGTCCGTCGTAAAGTGAAACGATGGATAACAAAGACCGCCTGTGTGTGTATATGTATGTATATATATATATATATATATATATATATATATATACATACATACATACATATATATATATATATATATATATATATATATATATATATATATATATATATGTATGTATTATGTATACTCTATATGTATTTATATACTCATATTGTTTTTTTTATATGTATTGCAATGGATTACAGACCTATAAACCATGTTTGGCAAATAGGACTGGGGCCATTGTTAGATGGAGCGGCTGCTAGGTGTGTTGGGGTTGGAGGCATGGGGGGGTAGGTATCCAGGGTGGGTGGTTAGGCCCCCCTGGGGTGAAGAATTAAACCCTTGTATGCCTTTGGGGTTAGCATGCAATGGGTAGATAGTTAGGTTTGAGTATTAGAATGATTAACCCTTTCGTTACCATAACAGGCATGGTCCCTCTCTTCCTGATCACAGTGGTTACTAAGAGATGAATAAGATTGTGATTGCACACGTATATTCATTTGTCTTACAACTAGTCCAGACTTGCCAATTTGGTTTTCTGCATGACGAACGCCATATAGATTTCCGAAACGGTCGGATCAGCACCCTGAATGGACCAGAAAAGACTGCAAACCCGCGGGCTGTGATTGCTGGAGAGCAGCTCTCCGTCATATACTGAGTAATATGAGGATGAGCGATTTTCGGCACAATTTCTCATTTTCATGCTAATTTCCAAGTCGACTGAATAAAGCTTCACATTTCGCCTTGGAGCGTCTTAGTCTCCCTCTGCCCTGTTATTTAATACAGTAAAGGGGCATCAACTCTTCTTCGCATATTTTTGGCAAAGAAATGTCTGAACTCACCTCTTTGTAGACTATTGAATAGGGAACTATGGGGTAGATCTCCCTCAGAGATCTCCCCCTAAAGGAGATCCTCAGAAGGTCGCTAATTATTTAACGTTCCGTTGATGCCAATTGAACATATCCGTAACGCATATCCCCAAAGGTGATTAGCGCAACTATGCCCGTCCTTCATTTTTTTTTTACATTGTACATTAATATAAATTAAAAATTAATTAATATTGTTGCGGTATGTACAGATACACATTGTTGTTGTTCACCATACATTACACAGTCATTATTACATTGTATACTACATAATGAATTGAAAAATTTAATACGTGTAAGAATGATACATTTCTCAATATTATAACGAGATTTGCATTAGCTTTTGGTAACGCACATAAAAATCTGTTAATAGCGCTGCCTTAATAATGTGTCTTAATGTTTGAACAATGCGCATGCGTACTGTATGGGGAAGCGAGTCTCAGCAGCGCCATACTCATCCCCTGTTCCTACAGGTAAAGTAAGGATGCTGGTTTTGCTAACGGACTTTATTTATGCATATAATTAGATTCAAGGATCCCCGTTAAATGAAGGAACAATAACGTCTGTTACCTAATTAGGTACGGTAATGTTAGGTGCCCTTATTTATAGGCACTACTGAGGATGTACCCCTAAATCCTTTACGGGTGCAGGGGTTAGTATCTTAAAGAGGTAGAACAGACTTCATATAAAACATCATGTATTTGTGTAGTTGTTTGTGTCCTTTGTAGTATATACTGTACCTGCACTTTGACCTAAGGTCAAAATAATATGTCCGAAATCTATGACTATTACCCGACCCTGGCATTGTGCGGTCTTTTTAGTGCAGTAAAAGCCACCAAATGTTACAACGTTTGCAGGTAAAATTATTTCATTTTCTGCCAGCAGAAAGCGTCGTTTCTCCTCCCCCCCCCCCCACCCTTAACAGATCTATGTTCTAGTGGCAACTAGACCCTCCCCAAAGCCAGAAGCTGGCGCCAAATTAGCTACAGATTTCCTAAACTTAGATTGGTTGAACATGTTCCTTTCTTGTTAATACTTAGGCCGCATCATACAAGCAACCTGACTTATTAGCACATCTCCTCTTTACTGAGAAATCAGCAGCACTACATCGAAATAACGACAAGAGCCAGGAAAGGGACAAACAGCCCTAAAAATAAATGAACATTTTATTAATGCCAAGTATATTTCAGGGTCTTACACAAGCATCCACACTAACTGCTGCCAGATGTTCCAGCTATCACACACAAACATGTTCAAGGACTAGAACAGGAACATGGTCTTCTTTGTACTATACAAAGGAGGCATAACTCAGGAGTGTAAAAGTTAATCTAGAATTGAATAACGGTACTGACCCAAAGTACAGACAAGTCAGTAGCAGAAAACTAGCCTTAGTGAATCTAAATACATGGTAAGAAAAACAAACCTTTTTTTACTCTCTGTCATAGCCTTCTGAAGTCATTATTAAATGTAATGAAATATGACAAGTAGCGTTAGCCCTTGACCACTGAGAACAACCCCGGCCCGTTACCTTGCGAACAAAGCGAAAACAGATGTGGCTACTTCCATGTGGTTTGAAGATGCCGACTGTAACATAGAGTAGGTCCCCATGCAAATTCTTACACTGTTAACTTGGAACACGCATTGCATTAGTATGTGCCTCGTATGTGCATAGTATGTGCCTCGGTGATAAGCTACTCATACATGCTCTCTATTTAGAGCAATGTATAAAATAAAATACATTCTTGCTGTACAGTCGGTTTTTTAAAACACTTTATTTGTTGTAACATGTGTGCATTGTAATGGTTAATAAGCAAATACAGATGGATGGGGTTTCCATATGATTGCCATACAGGTAGGCAATTTACACAGATAATTAGCATATAGAGTACTTGCTGCAGTTTTATTATTAATTTAGTAAGAATAACATGTTTATATATATATATATATATATATATATATATATATATATATAGATACAGATACAGATACATACACATACATATATATACAAACACACACATTAAAATAAATGCAAATTTGGTGTATACGGTAAAATAACAGCAGCCATTAAAACAAAATAAAGGGAAAACTGAAACTGCAGATTTTGTGGATTACTTTTCATTTACAAGGAAGTCCCCTTTGACTATATCACTGTGTGCTGTGTGTCCTGTCCATGGTCTCTCTCTTAACATTTAAATATGGTCAGTATCGGAATTGTGTACCGAATATACAGCATTCAAAAGAATATTTGTTATTACGCTGTACATTTAAAAATTAATGTAACAAGCAAAATATTTGAAACAAAACCAGTAACCACACTGTAACCCAACAAGCACAAATGATGTTACATTTGTGTCGTATTTGCTTCAGTTTCTATCTCACAGAGACCTGAAAATTGATAGCCAATTTCAAATGATATTTATCATTTGCAACAGAGAAACTGACAGGTGCCTTTTGAAAAAGGATACTGCTTACTGTACCTTTAACCTTGACTGTGAACACATTCTTAATTTGGCATGCAAGCAGAGGTTACACAATGTATGACCTCTTGGTGGAGGTTGGGGTGGGTTGTGACTGGATTTATTTATGAGGAGACTGGAAAATTCTGACATAAAATGCTAGCCCCATTATTCATGTGCTACATGACAGAAGATTGGTCTTTTTAATGCATCAGCACACAACATGCACGCATTTTTTTAAATTGTTCTGACAACATCTTTGTTGTATTTGGGTCATCCTTTCCTTTAAAAAAAAAATAAAACACTTTTTCGTTTCAAAGTACAGTTATTTGAACAATATGTAAATCCCCTGATTTTTATATGAGAGGCGTGCAAAATGCACTCATTTTCTGCCACAGAAGCTAGGGTTTTCTACAACATTTCCAATTTTACAATGGTCAATATTCATTAAACTTCAGAAACGTTTAATCAAATATTTTAGGATATTAAATGTTACCAACTGCAGTATTGACTTAAGACGTGGTTGACTGAGATGAAGACTAGCTTTAAATATTCGCTGTGAATGCACTACGCTCTATTCATATATGATAGCCGACAAGTTTGAAAACATAATGCCAATTTGTATCTCCGACTTGTGGCCGATCCTATTACCTTATTAGCTAATAAAAAGGGGGAAGCGAGTCATTGACAAACTCAGGTCTATGCGCTGTGTACCTCTATACAGTTATCTCACCATTATCACTTGGGTTAAGGAAGGGGGTTATCAACTCCATTCCTCAAGACCTCCCCCCCTCCCCCAACGGGTCAGGTTTTCAGGATATGCCTGATTCAGCATAGAGGCTCATTCAGCTTAGACTGAGTCACTGATTGAGCCACCTGTGCTGAAGCAGGGATATCCTGAATACCTGATCTGTGGGGACGGGGGGACAGGAGGGGGTCTTGAGGACTGAAGTTGAGAACCCCTAGTCTAACTCCCAATGTACCCCTATATAAATATAATTACACACAAATACCTGGCCTGATTAAAAGGCACAATGCATAATTAGCTACCTATTTAAACCCCAACTTGACGTGCTTCATTTTAAAACAAAACTATCATCCACTCCATGTCGTGGAACATATTTTGTTTCAAAACTATTTCCCCCCCCTCCCCGCAAAATATAATCCAAACACAATGTATTTCCTGAAATATTTATTTCATGTAATTGACAGTGTTTGCATTTTTTGGGTGATGCTGGCGACGTTCTGTTCTAGTTCCACTTCAAGCCCAGTACCAGTCGTGCAGACTGGCTGTTTGACCGCTCGGAAAATGTCCATTTTAATAGACGTGATGTAAATGATCCGATTTGTGCAACAGAATACGGGCAGTTGGCAAATTTTATTCCGCTGCTTCTGTCCATGTCAAACCGCGCAGTTTCACAAGGACAAACTCGCAGCGACGAGAATATCCCCCACAGGATCATCATCACCTCCAGCAAATTAAACTACTACGTGTGAGCACATTCACATGTCAGACAGGTCTGCAACCCTGCCCTTCCCCATTATTTCTTAGCATACAATGCGTCCACTGCAGCCAGGGATTCTGGGTAATGACAAGCAAATGAGCACACAGTGTCATCTTTTGCTTCGAATCCATTTTAACATGGACCCCTATGAGCGTATGCCTGCCGTATTACACAGCTTTGCAGCACTGCATGGGTTAAAGAAGTGCAGACCCAGTAACCCTACTCACAGACAGCTGTTTCGACCTTTTGGGTCCCATCAGTGTGAGGGCTGGTTATACTGGCTTTGCATTTTGAAGTTTGGGATAGGTTCCAACCGCATGTTAAATAAGTTATGATGGGTAAAAGAGTGACAGAAACCTCCACCATACAGCAAACGAAAATCCTCTGATAAATTAGGAACTTTCCCCCCAGATTCGCAGCTGGAAGTTTTGGGGGAAATTTATATCAAATTGCTGCATTTTATGAAAAAAGTAAATTTGGGTTTTTCTATTGTCTGTGTTATAGATTCTTTATAATCTAAAAGAAATCATGTATGTATGTATGCATGTATGTATGTATGCATGCATGTATGTATGAATGAATGAATGAATGAATGAATGTCTTTATTTATATAGCGCTATTAATGTACATAGCGCTTCACAGCAGTAATAGTTACAATCATATAAATAATAAGATATAAATAACACAAAGGGAAGAAGTGCTCAGACATAAAAGTAACATTTAGGAAAGGAAGTCCCTGCTCCGAAGAGCTTACAATCTATGTATGTCTTTATTTATATAGCGCTATCCATGTGCATAGTACATATATATGTGTCATACTTACAACACAAATAAATCACAATTTTCCAGTGGAATGACAAATAATTTCTGAGTTGTCTGTACTTGTTGCATATATTTATTATTCAATTGCTCATAAATTACAACACTTGTGTCATTTCCAACTCACCTGCAAATTATAACTCATTCGGAATACACTGTAATTATAATTCAGTGGGAGGTTCAAAACAAGTGTACAGAATATTAGGAAAATCTCATATTTATTGATGACGCACGCAGATTAATCATTATCTACTTTAAAATAATTATAAGGAAAAACAGCAACACTCACACGGCTACAAAGTGATGTGTTTACGGATACTGTAAGTTGATTAGTATGTTCTTTCTAATGCATTCACGTCATACTTAACAACAAGAAATAAATATACTTGTTTTCTTTTTTAAATCATTCCACAGTCTAAGTAAACAGCACACCACTATGAGACAGCCGCCCAAACTAAAACTGGATCATGGCTGTTTCCAATAACAGTGTAAGAACATGCCGTGTCAAACAAATGAAAGGTATGTTACGTTATGTTATAGTGTGTAATGCAGAGGCGGTAAACTCCTGTCCTCAAGGGCCACCAACAGGTCAGGGTTTAACGGCATCCCTGCTTCAGCACGGGTGTCTCAATCAATTGAGCCACCTGTGCTGAAGCAGGGATAGCCTTAAACCCTGTCCTGTTGGTGGCCCTTGAGGACTGGAGTTGGCCACTCCTGCCAGTGCGAGGGAGTTACATGCCAAAAAAGTACAAACTCAAAACCTAGCAGCAGGAATTATTGTATACTGTTAGATGAGGAAGGAAGGAAGGAAGGCAGGAAGGGAGGAGGGCAGGCAGGGAGAAAGGGAGGAGGGAAGGCAGGGAGGAAAGGAGGAAGGAAGGCAGGATGGAGGGAGGGAAGGAAGGAAGAAAGGGAGGAAGGAAGGAAGGCAGGCAGGAAGGAAGGCAGGAAAGGAGGGGGAAGGAAGGCAGGAAGGAATGAAGGCAGAAGGAAGGCAGGAAGGAAGGCAGACAGACAGAAAGGAAGGCAGACAGACAGAAAGGAAGGCAGACAGGAAGGCAGACAGACAGGAAGGAAGGAAGGCAGACAGACAGGAAGGAAAAATAAACTTTAGTACAAAAAAATAAAAACAGAAACCCAGCTCTTAAACGCGCGGCTCCATGAAGTTTTAGGACGCAGGAATCTTTCCGGTTTTGTACGTTTCATTTCTTGCCGCAGGTTTGGTTTGAAGTGAGGCATAATACCATGTTTAGTTCTAGATTGCCTCTAGCATTGGAAACGTTTTATTCCCTTTCTTAGATCTGCCACCTCGGCCTGGCTGTTTTGTTTGGCATAAAGGAAAAAGTAAAAATATCAAATTATTGGCCGTGGCAGGTTAAATAAATAAAACTAGTACTACACACTATTTTATAGACGTATAGCTAGCGTTGACAGGTGGCTTCTTCTAAAATACTGGACACAATGGTGAAATGTGCGACGCACTCGAGACACACACGCTCACGCTCGAGACACACACACCCTCCACTCCATGCTGTTTCCACCTCTCCTTTGCCCCACCCACAAGCTCCTAACACCTTGTTATTGGATGCATTACCCAGCAGCAGCTAATGAGGATGGAGAATGCTGCCCAGCCCCCTAGCAACAGCCCTGCTCAGGTAAATCTAGCCCCCCCCCCCCTTCCCCAAGACGCTCATGTCACTATGTCCAGAGAGGTAATACCGGACATATACATGTCCAGAGAGGTAATACCGGACATATACATGTCCAGAGAGGTAATACCGGTATACACATACATGTTCAAGTATTACATCTCATTCTCTACTGAACAGAGTACAACACCCCCTTATAACAACTTTTAGACCCAGTATCCATAGCAGGTAAATAGGGTTGTAGGCTTCTACAATTCTGGACACCTGGATACCCTACGTGTGGCAAGTTTCACAATCAACCATGCAGCAGAATGTTAAGATGGTAGAAAGGCCCCAAGAACTCTCCACCTGGCAGGAGTTTAGAACATAATGTTACCAGCTGCTGCACTTTGATTCAGTTGAAAAGAGAAACCCTCTGTTGAAAGAAAGTAAAAAGTGCTAATGGCGTAATGAGCATTAAAGCAAAGCTAGATTTCTAATGCACAAATAAACAAACACTTCAATGGCTTGTAAGTGCCCCGAGGCGGGGCGAACATCTGAGACGTAAGAACAGCTGGGGCAGCAACATGGAACATTTCATACTGTATGCATGTGTGGCTGCAATCACAGCAGCAGCGGCAGCAATGCACAGTGTTATGACATCATAGGACAAAGTCATGGAATTTCACTTTGTGTTCAGCCCAGTTCCATGAATTAGGCCCTTCTATAAGTGACACTAAATTAAAGTAACTCTTGGTTAAAACATATGAGCCAACTTGTTACAATTCAGATTTGAGAAAGAAATGAACACTGAACAGGTCTGTCTCAGTGTGTTTAATACCTGTATAAGGTGCATCTATCCTATCCCAAAATGTGTCAACCTGATAACGACTTTAAAGGTG
The DNA here is from genome assembly GCF_040206685.1 of Ascaphus truei. Lineage (NCBI taxonomy): Eukaryota > Metazoa > Chordata > Amphibia > Anura > Ascaphidae > Ascaphus > Ascaphus truei. The sequence continues at coordinate 9,925,692 of NC_134501.1, forward strand.
CAGTATTCAGCTCTCATATCTCCCAGCACGATGGTTCTTATTTAACATGCTGTGTCTGTGGGGAAAGTCTGAGAGCAGGATTGATTACAATGTATTTCTATATTCTATACTAGGGGTGTCAAACTCAGTACTCAAGAGCCACCAACAGGCCAGGTTTTATGGATATCTCTGCTTCAGCAAAGGTGGCTCAATCAGTGGCTGCGCCTGTGCTGAAGCAGGGATATCCATAACAACTGGCCTGTTGGTGGCCCTTGAGGACTGAGTTTGACACCTTTGTTCTATACAGTATTTCCCAGTATGTAAGAGTACTTGTGGGGATACTTGACCTATACTACTTAGGTCAAACAAACTGGTCCTTCACACTCCCACAGCTTGCACGTCTCTTGTTGCTTAGGGAAAGAGAGTCTAAAGGGAAAAGCAACACAAAATTCACTCTAAAAATATTTCTATCAATAAATTGCAATGTATTAACTAACGCTAAGGGGGAAATAATTCAGAATAAGTTATCAGTAAAGATAGTTGGACACACCTGTACAACATTGGTGATACAGAAAGCTACGTTTTCATGATGTTAGCTATAGTATTTCATTCTTTCAAAGTTGAATATTTTTCCCTGCCAGGGATTATATTCATTTTTCTGAGCTGGAGGTCTTAAAAAGTGCTAAATAGTTGAAATGCAGTTGTCCTGAGAGGGACAACACCGTATTTGACCAGTCACATCATATATATATATATATATATATATATATATATATCTGTATACCACCAGGGCCTGGGTATACTTAAACTCCTACCCAATTCTCCTGCTCCAATCTGCCTTTTATGTGATCCATATGATATCCTCCTGGAAAGCATTAGACATGCTTCTGGGAGCCCTCTACCCAGCTGCTCATTAGAACTGCATTAGTCCATAAGCTCCAAGAGCAAAATGGCTAGTTCAGGTTGCTCTGTTTGATGTACTTGAAAGGTTTGTGAATTTATAGCAGGATAGCACAAAGTGCAGCACCTATTCATGAGTTGATCAGTTGCCCCAACTGCCCCCTCCTCCCCCCACCCCCGCCCTCGCCACCCCCCAGGGTGCCTAAGGTTACTGTGTGATCAGGAGTCACACGCAGCAGAAAGGACAGCCGCGCGGCGTATAGGAAAGTTACAAACATTAATAAAAGTGTGACTGCGAAATTACATCATCTTAGTCACCTTCTTTAAAATGGGGTGAGAGAGGCCAGATTAGATTTTTTTTTAAGTGGTTTCTGAGGTTTGATAGGGTCAGGCCTGAAACATTGCACTCTATAAATCCCCTCACACACGTCTGATTGATGTTACTGCATCACGGCATTACAAAATATTGATTTATTTTATGATTTGCAACAGTTTTTGTTTGGACACTGAAACGGCTGCCATCTCCAAAACTATATATAACATGAGCACATTTAGGATAAAATTACGTCTGCCCAGTTGTATATCTTAATATTTGAAACGGGGAGGGGGGTGGGGGAAATTATTGGCAAAATGGCTTCCAGCAAACATGTTTGAAAATTCAAGGCTAAAAGGGGAGACTGAGTTTACAGCACGAAAAACGGTTTTCTTTAATGCAAGGGTGGGCAACTCCAGTCCTCAAGTGCCACCAACAGGTCAGGTTTTAAGGATATCCCTGCTTCAGCACAGGTGGCTCAATCAGTGGCTCAGAGACTGAGCCACTGATTGAGCCACCTGTGCTGAAGCAGGGACTGATTGAGCCACCTGCGCTGAAATAGGGACATCCTTAATGCCTGACCTGTTGGTGGCCCTTGAGGACTGGAGTTCGCCCGCCCCGGCTCTAAAGGAAGCAGACGTCGATAATTAAGGAATGGGTTCATGGAGAAAGAAACCGTGCAAATTGCACATGGGATCTTGCACTTGTCCACCTTTCTGAGCAGAGCCCGGAAATACCCCCTCTCCTGATAAGTGTCACCCAACATGTAAACCAACAATACTTACTGGGAAATAGAACATACTGTAGATGTAATAGTCACAGTATACTGTATACACAGTCATCAGCCCCATGCTTTGGTGTATGCTTACATGTCTCCAATATACAAGGAAAAAGTACACCATTGTGTTGCACGGCATTCGCGACTCAGTGATGTCACAGTCACACTAATAAACTTTAGCATGTGTCTGAAACAAGATTACTTAACACAGTCCTGTTATTTAAATCCGGTGTGAAACCTGATGCTGGCAGACACATGCGCCCCATGTTGTTGGCAATTAATTTTTTTTTTACATTGCATTCAAAATATTCAACTACTAAAATAAATCAAAGCCACTAATATGTGGCCTGTTGTGTCTCTTTATTTCACGCAGATTCACTTTCTTTCACAAATGCCCCATAACCATATACAGGTAGTCCTCGTTTTCCGACGGTTCGCTTTCCGTCGGATGCATAATGCAGTAAAAAAACTCATTATCCGCCGCGGTTTTCGCGCATCCGACGGAAACCTCAGCCGGTTAACATGGGTCCCGCTTTGCGACTGTCCCGCATCCGACGAGGGTTTGCGGGACGCATTGTGTCGGGGAAAGCGAGGACTACCTGTAATAACAAACCTATGGGCAGCTTTCCCATGCAAATGTTATATTCTCCTCACTCTCACTAAGCTCCGGTGTGGGTGTTTGTGACACATTTTCCCATTTTTCAGGCAAATTTATTTTTTAGCATATTCAGTAATATTAAAATCCTGATTCACTGCTTTACCGGTTCCATTTTGGCAGCTGCTAATTATTTAGGGATAACAGTAATATATTTAAATGAGCGTATATGTAGCATTTTATCTACATTTACTAAACTGCTATGGAAAGGTTTGTTGTATGAATAATTTTAGATACAATAAACATAATTTGCAGGCTATATTGGGAAATATATAGGCATACCTAAGTCTGTAACTTCCTCAATATAAATGATGTAGAAGAAAATCATGTTTTGTTTATGTCTAAAGTGCCTAATAACATATTAAACTGAAACTATACTGAAAATTAAAAAAAAATGATTTCTATCTGCTTGTGTATCCTGCATTGGTTGTTCAGAAACGTTTCTTAATGCCTTCCAAAGAACATACCTAAAAGATGGCTTTAGGAGGGGAGCACGCTAGGCCCTCGTTAGAATCAATGCCTAAGAGCCTGGCTCTGGGGTTGAACAGGTATCTCCTACATAAGAAACCATCGCTATGCACCATCCCGACTCGTGCGTTCTGCTCAAGGACTTTTTCTCTCTCCCCTTTTGTGTCTAAAGCCCTCTCCCGCCTTAAACCTCTCTCACTGACTGCCCCACCCTCTGGAATGCCCTTCCCCTCAATATCCCACTGGCACCCTCTCTAGCCACATTTAAGACCCACCTCAAAACACACCTGCTTAACAAAGCATATGAGTAGCTCCGTGGCCGATAATTAACACCTCATACATAAACCTTGGCCCCTTGCAGACGCACTTATCAGAATGCCCTCCTACTGTCTCTGTACGTTCTTCTACTTACCAATTAGATTGTGAGCTCTTCGGGGCAGGGACTCCTTTTCCTAAATGTTACTTTTATGTCTGAATCACTTCTTCCCTTTATGTATTATTTGTATTATTTGTTATTTGTGATTATGTCACTTGTATTACTGCGCTATGTACATTAATGGCGCTATATAAATAAAGACATACATACATACATATACATAGGCTTCTGCCTGAAACGCGTCAGAGTGGTTTTACCTGCGTGTCACCACGTGTACCATGGATTAAAGGTATTTTTAACTTCAATTTTGCTGGTGTGTAGCCCCTTGTTTTTCACTTGCTCCCTACGGACATATTTCTCTATCATTGATTCGCGTGATGCACGCAACAGATGGACTGCTATATATGTGAGTACCTTTTTTCTCTCTTCATGGTTGGGGAAACTGAGACCTTCATACAGGTGCTACTCCAGGGTGGCTATCCTAGTGGTACATATATACAGGACTTATTACTTATCAGACAGCAGTCTGAGACCACTATATGGACTGTTACACAATCTATCCCCTATAGGAGTTTATATGCATCAGGTCCTGAGTCTCACGATATCTTATCCAAGGTTCATCTAAAACCTGACAATATTATTATTCAAGATTTCATTGCAACAAAAGCTCCCTTGTTTTATTGAGCACCGATTCTTGGATTTTGTTCCTAGATACACTGGCTTCAGAAAAAGTTGGATGATGCCATCATCTCACTGGTCAAGAGGTCGGGTTGGGAAGTGGGAACCATTCCCAAATGGTTGGTGAACATTCATTAAAGGCCGTCTAATTATTGGAGGGGAATTTAACTTAACAATCAACTACTCTATTGACAGATCTAAACCCCCCAAAACTCTCCTCCTTTTATCACAAGAAAGCGGATGTTAATACTCTCTTCAAATATGTATGCACATTTAGCTTAGTGGATACTTGAAGGGAATTAAACCTTAATTTCAAATATTTTTCTTTCTTTTTCAGCGCTACAGCTACACCTTAATATACGACATTTTTTAGATGTTCTAATACCCCAAATTTCTCATTCCAAAATACATGACACGGTCACACCATGCACCGCTTGGAATATTAATTGAAAGCGATACCCTTGTTCTAGAGGCTCTGATTAAAGCCCTGACACTGCACTCCTGATGAGGAAAAGGAGAAGGATCTTTTTTTACAAATCAACAAAGACAGTGCAAACTCTTATTCCACTATTGGGAAAGCCCACAAAGCCGTCTTAAAAGGGAAGTTAAGAAGTATCGCCGTTTTTAGGAAACGTACTACATTATTCTCCTCGAAACAAAAACTGAGAAATTGAAAAAAGCCCATAAACTGAACTACTCAGACAGTATTTCAAAAGAACTCAAACTCTAAGTGGGGAAATAAATCTATCTTTGATAGAATCAGCTGAGACATTTCAGCTCTCAACCGAGCAACATTTTAAAAAAAATAAAAAAAGGCTATTAAACCAGATTCTCTGTTTGCGTCTAGGCGCAGAAATAGACAATCCCTCCCAAAAAAATACAATACGGCTAAAGTCAGGCTTTCTACCCCTGTTTCAGTGTTGAAGAAATGTTTTGACTACTGTACTGTACCAGACAATGTGATGGAAACAGGGCAATCCATAACTCGCATTTTTCTAAACTTCTGGATTATCGCCATGAGAAGCCTATCCTTCCCATACACTATAAAGCAATTGAAATCCTCCAAATCTCCAGACAGATGTTTTTTCCAACCTATATTATGAGAATTGTACCCAGCCTCCCATACCACCCCTTCATAAGCTATTTTATTCAGTCATCTAGGGAATCCCCATTCCATCCTGTCAGGGTGCGCAAACGGGGGGGGGGGCGGTTGCAGAGGCACCGCGCTCTTCCCCGAGGCATTTACATTAAATGCCGGGGGAGCGCGTGAGGCCTCTGCAATCTCAATTTACCGGGATTCAGCTGGCTTCTGGTCACGTCGCCATGACAACGCGGCGTCAAATGATGCCGCGGGGTCATGCGTCATCGTGGTAACTCGCATCAAATGATGCCGCGGTGTCACATGACCCTCGGCGTCATTTGACGCTGGGTTACTGGAGAGGGGGGGGGGGGCGCGAGTGCTGGGGCCGGCACACGGTGGGGGAGGGGGGGGGCCACAGCAAAAAAACTTCCTGTAATCGGCTGTAATTGCTTTAAAAAAAAAAAAAAACGGTAAAATAAGAGGACAACCTATATTTGCCAACATTTGGAAAGAGGCCAGAAACAGATGATCATTTTGCTGTAAAACATTTAGGGGCCTATGCAGAGAGCAGCGAATTTTCGAAATTCGCCATTTTTTGGAGATAATCGCGCAGAAAACAGCAGAAAATGGAGATTTCCGAAAATCGCGCCAATTTTTCATTTCTATTTGTAAAACTCGCCTCGCGGCTGGCGAGAACCGCAATCTCGCCAGTTTAAAATATATCCGTATGCAGAGAGGCGCGAACGGCATCTAGCGGCTGTTCGCGCCAATAAAATGGCGCGATTGTCTCCGTTTTGCCTCGCCAAAAAAAACTGGCGCTCGCGGCCATTGCAAAGGGGAAAAAAAAGGCGCGAATTTGTTTTTACATGTTTCCGAAGCGCGCATCTCGCCAATTTAAACTCGCCAGACGCATCCATGTTAAACATAGCAGAATTCGCACTTTTCTGCATATGGAGATTAAAACTCTCCAAAAAAGCTCCTTTTTATGAAATTCGCCATTTTTAAAATTCGCTGCTCTCTGCATGAGGCCCTGTGTGTGACGGTTAAATCAATCTTTTAAAAAGAGCTACAGATAGGTATATTTCCATGGTTGTGGAAATACCAGTAAAGTAGTAGGAATGAGTTATTCTCATTGCTACTTAAGCAGTATTCTTTTACGAATCACTCTGAATATTATTGAATGTACATCTGTACATTTAACTCTGTGCCCAGGACACACTTGAAAACGAGTGGTAACTCCCAATGTATTTCTTCCTGGTAAAACATTTTTATAAGTAAATAAAATCTGTTGCCTGCTGGACAAGCAGCTTACCTGGTTTTATTATACCGTTAATGACAATGTTTAAAGAGCAGAAAGATAACAATACCATTGCTTTATGAAGACAATTCCCCTGTTTTAGAACTGGTTCAGAGGATTGTGGTTATCACTATTACTTGTCCCCCTATCTTAATTTTAATCCATTTTTATACTGAGCTACACGTTTGTTTTGAGAGTATTAAGGATAAAATCAATTAGTTTGTGAGTGTTCCAGATAACCCATATTGATTGCTGTTGAGTAGCCTGTACAAGCATTACTGCTCCGCATAGAGAAAATGCAGGAAGCTTTCTTGCAACTAACCAAGTCCCATATTCATAAAAGTAAAAGACCCATGTCAGGTTAAATCAGTTATGCTGGCTTTTTCTTTTACAGCTTCCTCAGTGCATTCTGGGATTTGCAGCTACTTCCTTCTGTTGGGAAACCATAAAACCCGGACTGGATTAGGCGACCTGGGCTGAAATGGACCACAAAAACAGACACCAAAACCCATGTGATTTTCTCAGTACTGTAGTATGTTTTATTTCTGTGCAGTATCGCACAACGGGATGATGTGACGTATGAAAACGAACATCACAAGACTGTATGCGTTTAATATGAAATATATATATTTTGTAAACTTTGTGTGAAAAATATATATTTTTAATGAGAAGGCAAAAGAAAATTGGGGTTGTTGTTATAAAAATGTTCCATTTGGGCACCTACTAGTTGTATAGTTGTTGTGCAGAACATTGTAAGAACTTATTCACATACATGATCAATATGAACCTTCAAAGAGAGGCCTAAAGTTTATGTACATTAACTACTATGGGGGAGATTCACTAAAGGCCGATCAATAAAAAAAAATTGGTGTTAAAAAAACCACACATTTTATTTATCTCCCTATTCCCTAAAGCCACATCGCAATCGTTAAAGCAATGATATAAAGCATCTGACTGAAGCTGTGTAACTGGTCTTCCCCCTCCCTCTGGGGGATTACACTATTACAGGGTGTGTTGTGCTGGTTACCTTCTGGCTCACAGGAGCGCTGTTTCCGCCGTTGTTAGTAGGGAAGACAGGACAGGCTTTTGGGGTGATGGTTGGTTCTTTCTCACTGGTGCTGCGCCTCCATCTCTTGCAGGCCCCAGGAGTGCTGGAGACAATCCCTGCAGGAGAACCCTCTGATACTCCCCCTGATTGATTGCAGACTCAGGCAGGAGTATGTTATAAAACAGGAATGGTTTTATTGTATAACTGCACACAGAATACAGACTTTAACTGATTCCATGGTCTTCCCTCCTCCGGATGGTCACCTGGAATCAACCCCCAGGCTAGGGCCCAAGGGTCTATCCTAGCTCTTCCCCTATTCCCTGGTGGAATAGGAGGTATAGTCCCCCTCCCCTAAGGGAGGGGATGGTAGGTGGTCGGAGCCCTGCAAACACGCTTCCTGGGACAGTCTCTCTCATGGGAGAGAACATTGACTACATTTCGTGGTGCAGACCCTTAAGTACTCAGGAGGAGGGTACAAGGTCTGAGCCCAGGATTGGGCAGGACACAGGCCTTAGTCCCGCCCCACTTATCACTCAAGGGAGCTGCTTACAGCAGGGGAAAACCCGGATTGGGCATAACACTTCCTGCACTGATACCAGGGCTTATATGTTAGGGAGGGCCGATTCGTAGCCAAAAAGAATGCCTGGCTACACATGTAAGAAAGTTTAACTGTGATATGGTGAAGAAGACTATCGAAGATAACAAAAACTTAAGGAAGACAAAGCAGTGACTTACTGTATGCTTGGGAAGAAGCAAAATCATTGCACTCAAACAAGACGATGGATCAACAATATAAAAATGTGCATTTATCAGAAAGAGGATTGAGGACTTCTACATTAAATTGTACAAGAATACAGATAACACAGGGCATAATTAAGAAGAGGAAGAAAAAAACATTAATGATATACAGAACTGTACCATGCATCCTTCCAGAAGAAGTACCATGTACCATGCATCCTTCAATGAAGAATGGGAAGGCCCCCGGGGAAGATGGAATTACAGTTGAAATGTTGAAAGAAGCTGGGGAAGAAGTAGAGAAAATCCTTGCAAAAAAAACTCTTTACGTGCTGCTTGAAGAGCAAGAAAATTCCAGAACAATGGAGCAACGCCATAGTTATCCTCATCTACAAGAAAGGAGACAAAGACCTCAAGAACGACAGACCAATCACTCTACTGCCAATCAAAGATACTCACTAATCGTCTGCAACAGACGCTGGACTTTGCCAAGCCCGGAGAACAAGCGGAATTCCACAGTGGACTCATCCAAGTTGTACAAGAAGTGATTCCCTGAAGTAATGAATACGATCTACCACTGATCTAAGGATTTGTAGATTACGGGGGAGGGGGTGGAGGTGCATCTGATTCTGTCTACACCTCAGCAGTTTTAAAGGCATTAAGAAGACAGTGTTGAAGAAGGAACATTTACGAGAATGCCACACCAACCATTAAATTACACGAAGATACAAGCAAGATAAGGATCAGCAAAGGCTTTTCACAGCAACACTTGAAGAATTGTTCAAGACCTTGAATTAGAAAGAAAAAAACGATCAAGATCAACAGTGAATACTTGAGTCACGTGTGATTTGCAGATTACATTTTTTTTTGCTACAAGTCCAGAAGACCTCCATCAACAAATCAGAGAACTTGTGGAAGCAAACAAGAAGGTGGGCATCCATATGAACCTCAGCAAGACCAAAATGATGTTCAACAAATATGTCTAATCTACACATATCAAATAAAATCGAATAGAACTAGAAGAAGTCGAAGACTATGTCTACCTTTGCCAGCAAGTATCAATGGATGGGAATCTTTTGAATTAAATCAATTTCAAAGAAACATGGGATGGAGCCCGTTTGGAAGAAACAATCTTGCAAGGGAACCTTCTACTGTGCCTCAGAATTAAAATGTTTGAGCGGTGTATCCTTCCTGTGCTAATATACGGCTGTGAAATGTGGACCCTAAATGCGAAGACAATTCAGAAACTTCAGACAACTCACAGTATACAAAAATGCATGATGGGTATGTCCGGAAGAGACAGGAATAAGAATGAATGGATTTGAATCCAAACATAAATCAGTGACATCATCACAAGGAGGAAGAAATTAAAATGGCAATGGGCCGAACATATCGCAATGACCATCGTTGGACAAATATGGTACTCTACTGGTTTCCAAAGGATATCAAAAGACCAAGACGACACCCAAAAGAAAGGTGGGCGGATGAAAGCAGAAAATGTTACGGAGCAACATGGAGAAGAGAGGCTGCAACTGCAGTATCTGAAAGATTATTGGGGAGGCCTTCATCCAGCAGTGGATCGGTAAGGCATGAAGATGATGATGATGATTATGATGCTATATATAGGCAAGATAAGACTAGCCAAACTAGAATGGTTGATAACAATACATAATATTAACAATGCAGAACATATTAATATATTAACACCTTAATAGCTGGCTACTAACGGCTTAATATTCACACACATATGCTTGTTATTTATTTGTAGGGTGTATATGTTGTATGTTAACCCTATGGTATCTGGAGCCATTCCTTTGCAGTGCATTGGTAGCCGCAGACATCAAAGGGATTAAATAGCAGATTTCAATGAGTTACCGCTTATTTGCATCACTAGTGTAATTTAACACCGACAACCCAATTTTCATGTATGCAATGAGAATGAATATGGCAACCCACTTAGAAATGTACATTCTTGGTCATTCTACAAATGATCGCATCGACCCCATTTAAAAAAATAATTTTTACACCAAACTCTAAGGCAGCAATGTTGACTTGCAGTGAATGTACTCCTTTTTGACATAGATATATATGGTGGGGTGGGGTTTTGAGTTTACAGACGTGTTGTGTTTGTAGATTTTAATTGGTAAACAATTGTTTGGGGGTCCTGTGAGCACTCCTCTCTGTTTCCAAGGTCGCCCTGCCCACCTTTCAATAACAGGTCCTGGGATGCTGCTGTGCGTGACCTGTCTATTAAGACTTATTCCTCATATTAGAGAGGTAAAGAGAGTGTGCGCAGGGATAGTGTTAGGACTTGCAGAGAAAGAGGGGACACTGACATACTCTGCAGGCTTAGGCCGCGTTTATAGTGCCGGCGACCGATGACGTCACCCGTCGCCACTGGCGAAAGTTGAACTTTAGTTTTAAGCGACGTCGCTGGCGACAAGGTCAGTGACGTCACCAAGGAGGAAGGCAGCGCTCTGTGATTGGTTTAGAGACAGTCACATGTGGCGCCAGTCTCTAAAAAAAAATCAAATTTTCCCGGCTTCCAAATTTTTGGTCGCCACGTCGCTCCGTCGCCGACGCGCTTACTATAAGCGCATGCGATGGATTCAATGGATTTGTTTTGGAGCGACGTCGCGTCGCCGTCGCCAGGCACTATAAGCGCAGCCTAACAATGCTTTGGCTAAAGAATGTAACTAAGTGACCGCATTTATAAGAGAATAACAGATAAGTATTCACTATATATGTCCATTGCGGATCTCTGTCTTTTGTTGCAGTGAATTTAGCCCTATGTGCTACTCTTAGGCCGAGATTATAGTACTGGCTACGGTGACTGCGACATTGCGCAGCGCCGTAGCAAGTACATGTTGTCCGTTGCGGGTGTCCATAGTTAGCGCGACCGCGTGACGTCAGCCGTCGCGATCGCTGGAAGATTTTGACATTTCCAACGATCGAGGGGTGACGTCACGGGCACGTGAGCGGATCAGCCAATGAGGGCTGCAGGAGATTGCGATGGGTGAGGCGTGAGGCGGGGCACGGCCATAATGTCACCCAGCTGGTTCGCCCTCATTGGCTGAGCCGCCGGAGGGGGTGGCGTGGCCAGCGCTCCGCCGTCAGTTCTGAAGACAATTTTCTTGTCTTCAGCAAATTCTTGTCGAGCAGCGCGGCGGCCAAAGCAGCTAGTGGGCCCGCCCCCATTGAGGAGCGGTTCTGTTCCTGCGGCGTGCGCTGAAGCATGTACTGGGGACCTAGCCTTATAATCTAGCACTGTCTCCACGAAATCTAGGTTTATCTTGGACCAATCAGCGAGTTCTGGAGTTCTGTAGCACTTTGTCAGCTTCAGTCTGCCACTGACTTTTGGGGGGATTGTACAGGATTCACTGCCGGCTGCTGGAGAACAGACAGCCGGCGGACTTGCTAAATACATGAAACAGATCTGCAATCTTGTGATTGTTTCTTTCTGTTTTGAAGAAAATGAGTTATTGTTTTATAAAGACCAGTATTAGATCTCTGAGAACCGTCTTACCTGACATAAATTCTTTGCATGATGGATTCAAATTGGAACCATCTGTGGACATGAGTAATATTTGTGGCATGACAAAAAACTGCCTTTGTTTTTCAAACGGGCGCCTTAAAGCTGCAGTGCGCGCTGATAGCTTTGTGAAGGGTCCTCTGTACATTTTGTATTACTTACTTAAAGAGATATTGTCTTACCCTTTCCAAAGCTGCTTTTATTTTTACAATCTCATGCTCTTTTCCGGAGATGTAAGCGTTTGAAATATTAAGTGTCTGGCAATTTAATATGGAGCTCTCCCCAGAGCCCAGCACAGTGTAAAAGGTTACTCACATGCTGGGCATTAAGAAAATCCTTATTTTTAACAACAATAATAATAAAAAAAAAACATGACTGCCTTAGGGGGCAAGACTCTACCATTATATGAGTTAAAGCAGGGGTGATCTGTGACTATTTCCGTCATTAAAATGACGTTTTTTGCATTAACTTCTTTGCATCATTCTTTGGCATGCGCGGCTTCCCCCATTTTGCTTAAAGCAGGGGTGACCAACTCCAGTCCCCAAGGGCCACCAACAAGTCAGGTTTTAAGGATATCCCTGCTTCAGCAGAGGTGGCTCAATCAGTGTGCTGAAGCAGGGATATCCTTAAAACCTGACCTGTTGGCCGCCCTTGAGGACTGGAGTTGGCCAGCCCTGAGCTAATCCCACATGGGGTTCTGCGGAGGGATTGCTGCTTTTACAATGTATAGCAAAACCTTCTCATAGCAATAGGACAACAACCTTTAAAATATAGAATAAAAACAATCTATTTTTAAAAGTAGCATTACAGCACGAAAACCCACTGCGTGTTCATGTATGAATTATACTTTGGGGAAAGTTTTGATTGCAGTGTAACTGTGTTGAAAAGTATAATATTTAACATTTTTGCAACTGTCTATTATTTTGCAACCTCTCCGTATTTATATTAAGAAATGATTGCACGTTTCTCCAGTCCAACTAAAGAGGAGAGTGCTGGATATACCGGGGAAATCTATCTAGCTGCATTACTGTGAGGCCGCGCTTATAGTCCCGGCGACGGCGTGACGCCATCCGTCGCCATTGTAATAGCAATTTCATCTTATAGTGTAGGAGACAAGAGGCGGCGACCGGGGGGCGTGGCGGGGGCATGGCCGTGAGCGGTTCACCCTCATTGGCTGAACCGCTCACGTGCTGCTGACGTCACGCGGCGGTCGCCGAAAAAAATACATTTCCATTGGCTTCCAGCGACTTTGGTCGCTGTGTCGCGCGGTCGTGCCTACTATAGGCGCATGCGATGGATTAAATCAACTTGTTTTGACGCGACGTCGCCGTAGCCGGGACTAAAAGCGCGGCCTAAGGCTCTTGTCTTATTTAATGGTGTTTTCATACATCTGCATGTATAGGAGAGGAGCTGCCCATTGAAAGTGTCCGTATTATTTGCTTTGATCATTCGGTCAGTTTTTATTCTCTCCACATTTCAGTAGCCTTGTGTTCCACGGTGTGTTCCATGTGGTCAGACAGCCCCACTTGTGGAAAACCGAACATTTCGAGAATTGCTATTTTAATTATAAGCGGCAGTCATAAAAAGGTCCAGTCAGGACAATGGCAGTCATATGATCCAAAGTGGGTTCCACCCAATTCACTTCCTACATCGTAAACTTCTCAGCTTTTAACTTCTGTTCTTCCTTAAACCTTCACACAAGTCCCACCTCAGAAAGCATGCAGAACCAATGCACATTTAGCATTTGTACTCTGTGGTTCGATCTGTAGTTTCCAACTTTTTTTTTCGGTAAATGGGCCCTATGTTAAATTCTGAGGAACCCCCAACTATCTCTGATAGCAACTCTGAGATCACATGCATTGTAAGGAACCCCAACCCTCTCTAATAACCCATCTGAGATCAGATGCATTGTAAGGAACCCCAACCCTCTCTAATTGCGCGTCTGAGATCAGATGCATTGTAAGGAACCCCAACCCTCTCTAATAACCCATCTGAGATCAGATGCATTGTAAGGAACCCCAACCCTCTCTAATAGCGCATCTAAGATACAATGCATTGTAAGATACCCCAAACCTCTCTAATAGCGCGTCTGAGATCTGATGCATTGTAAGGAACCCCAACCCTCTCTAATAGCGCGTCTGAGATCAGATGCATTGTAAGGAACCCCAACCCTCTCTAATAGCACGTCTGAGATCAGATGCAGTGTAAGGAACCCCAACCCCCTCTAATAGCGCGTCTGAGATAAGATGCAATGTAAGGAACCCCAACGCTCTCTAATAGGACATCTTAGATCAGATGCATTGTAAGGAACCCCAACCCTCTCTAATAGCGCGTCTGAGATCAGATGCATTGTAAGGAACCCCAACCCTCTCGTATAGCGTGTTTGAGATCAGATGCATTGTAAGTAACCCCAACCCTCTCTAATAGCGCGTCTGAGATCAGATGCAGTGTAAGGAACTCCAACCCCCTCTAATAGCGCGTCTGAGATCAGATGCATTGTAAGGAACCCCCAACCCTCTCTAATAGCGCGTCTGAGATCAGATGCATTGTAAGGAACCCCCAACACTCTCTAATAGCGCGTCTGAGATCAGATGCATTGTAAGGAACCCCAACCCTCTCTAATAGCGCGTCTGAGATCCGATGCATTGTAAATTCCTCTGTATTAAGATACAATTTTCAATGACCAGAAAATTGCAAGGAACACTTTAGGGACGCCCGGGGAACACAAGAGTTCCTAGGAACCCTGGTTGAAAAACACTGCGTTAGATAATGACTAGAAAAAGCATTATTAGAAAAATTGTAAACAAATGCAAAACATACACAGACTTAGCAAGTTCAAAACCCACTGCAATATAAATATATATATTGGAGTTCTACTGGGATAGTGACCTAAAGTATACAGCAATAAACAGAAACCCCAATGCTACATTCAGTATGACAAGTTATTTGGTTAATTACTATTTGCATTTTCGCTGTTTGTTCTTCTCATAAGTACGGGGGTCTTTCAATTAAATCCTTTGGCCAAAACCATTTGAGCCTGTGACCACATCAAGGTCGACCCTCTCAGCAGGTCCTACACTCCCAATCTTATACTGTCCTGTATTTCTTCCACCGCATAGAGAGAAGAGGCGATAAAACAGCACTGCAGCCGACAGCATGAGGTGCGTGACTTGTATGCGATGCTGAAAGGGTTAAAATTAAGAAGCACTTTACGTGCTATGTATGCGCTACAGCGCAGGTAAAAGTGGTTCGAAACCAGAAGTGCCCTAATAATTATTGTGAAACAAAAACAAAACTATAAAATGCAAGTCTATTGTTGGATAAATGCATAACTTAATATCGACAAGATTGAAAATGTCAGGCAATCTGAAGAGGAAAGGAATCATCAACAATATGATGCGCCTTTCTGAGCGCGCTTAACGCAATCGGAAGCTGCAACGCCGCCTCACTATGATGTCACAGCTTTCTCAGAGTAAGGCCGACCCCAGTGGCTGTTTCTTCCGGACAAGAACTCTTGCAAGGGGATTTCAGCTTTAAATATACACAGATTTGGTTGGCGTTATGTAGGTGCGAGTACCGTGGGACCCCTGGTTCCAAACAAGGTCAAATAATATACTGTATGTGCTAAACAGTATGGAATGCCGCTTTAAGAGACGAGTTTATGTATTACATAATAATATTGTTTTTCTTATATAGCGCGATACATAGAGTATATATATATATATATATATATATATATATGCACATACATGTGCAGCGCTGTACATAGAGTATATATATATATATATATATATATATATATATATGCACATACATGTGCAGCGCTGTACATTAGTTTTGCCGGTACAATTAGCTCCTGGCCCGTAGAGCTTACAATTTAATGTTGCTGCCTGAGGCACAGGGAGATTGAACGACTTGCACAAGGTGCTGATGAAATACAAGAATCTCCCACTTCAAAGGCAGTGACATTACCATGGAGCTATTCCTTCAGTATTAAGCTGTTTGTGCCCGTTCTCCCCCCAGTGCAGGTTTCTTGGTGACAGCAGAACTCTTCTTGCCAACAGCTGCTATCTGATGCTGTACTCGTCTGTCTTTCTGGCCCAGACCCCATGTTTACATCATGTTAATGCGTTTGTCACCTTCCTCTCAGGACCAGTCGATAAAAGGAAATGGTAAAGGGGGGGGGGGGAGCACTTTGCCATAGACACAGGGGGGGATGTCAGAGTGACACCAAGTGCCTCTCACGTGTGTCAGGAGGACACGTAAATACACAACGGCATCCAGAATGCCACGGAAATTATTTTAAAATGGTCATACTTTTCTGATTTGTTAAAAATGCCCTGAATCGCCAATATTTATTATTATTAGTGCGATTTAACGACGGCAAAATAAAAAAGGTGCTATATATATACACACAGTGGTTGACAAATCACCAAAAAATCTACTCGCCACACAAAAAAATCTACTCGCCACCTAGTACCAAACGTGTGCTGCTTGGGCCAATATTTACTCGCCCGGGGGTTAAATCCACTCGCCCGGGGCGAGCAAATGTATAGGTTTGTCGAACACTGTATATATATATATAAATATATATATATATAGCACCTTTTTTATTTTATATATACTATATAATATATATAATACATATCAATATATATATATATACACACAGTATAAACCACAAAAAAACAACCTAATTACACAGATGTGGTTGTGCTTATTGTACCGTTTTATATATATATATATATATATGTGGGTGTGGGTGTTGTGTTATATATATATATATAACACAACACCCACACTGCTGTATTTACTGCATATGCTAATAACATGGATTGATATGTTGGGTTCAGGTGAAGCTCAAAGAATTTCTGCCGAATATAACCCTTAGTGGCAGGTGCGCCTCGCGAGCGTGGCAGGTGCGCCTCGCGAGCGTGGCAGGTGCGCCTCGCGAGCGTGGCAGGTGCGCCTCGCGAGCGTGGCAGGTGCGCCTCGCGAGCGTGGCAGGTGCGCCTCGCGAGCGTGGCAGGTGCGCCTCGCGAGCGTGGCGCTTCCTCATATCATGTTTTAGCCATCATGTCACTGTCTTAACTCCAAAAGAAAAGTCCTACACATTTCTAGCCCAGAAAGGAACAGCCTGTTAGGATCGGAAAAGCTGCCATCCTTGCCGAAAAACGCCGGCATCAGCCGTTTGTGATATATTTTATCCGGCCTGTCCACAAGAAAAACTTTAATAATGCAGCTTTTCTCTAATGTCCTGTAAGGGGAGAGAAGCAATCTCACTTCCCCTATTAACCCAACATGATTGCAATGGCTTATTTAATGGAATACTATATTGAAATTCAACTCCCTGGGAGGACGATGAAAAAGAAAGGACTTTGCCCAAAATGACCATAAGGACCACAACTCCTTGTTGCTTGCAATGCAGTCAGGAGTAATCAACCTTAATTTGTTTATTCTTGTATTAATTGAGTTCAAGCCTAGGAAGCAGAAGAAGAAGAAGAAAAAAGCCGTTATTAGCATGGAAACTGTTTCTCCTGATGAGATGTTGCTGCTTTGGTGATTATTTTTAAAATAACAAGACCTTATGCTCAGAAGATTTAAATAGCCGTTTTCATGAAAGTGAGAGCTGAACTCTTTCAGGCAGACACGCTTTAGCCATAAGGCAATAATTGGTAAAGTATTTTGTGCTGGGACCACAGCTGGGACAGCTTTGTGCAATTGGAACCGTTAATAACTGCCTGGAAGCAACAATCAGTTTAAGAGAATACCTGACCCAAATTTATAGGATCATTTAAATAGGATACTAGGAATTCTGAACCGTTGCGGTCCTCAAGAGACCAGCAATGCATTGTTGGAGAAAAGTGCTCAAGCGCCGACAGCGCTGGAGGAATTAAAGATACTGTAAGGCAGGGGGGCTCAACTCCAGTCCTCAAGACCCCCCACCAGGTCAGGTTTTAAAAGATATCCCAGCTTCAGCACAGGTGGCTCAATCAGTGGCTCAGTTAATGACTGAGCCACCTGTGCTGAAGCAGGGACTGATTGAGCCACCTGTGCTGAAGCGGGGATATCCTAAAAACCTGACCTGTTGTGGGGGGAGGGGGGGAGAGCGGTGAGACTGGAGGACTGGAGTTGCATTCCAGCATGAAAAAGAATGCATGCGGAGAGCAGTGGCCTTGTCAGCAAATGATGCACAGAGCAGCATCTTCCACATGTTTCAGTTCTATTATAGTTCAAAGCAGTGCTGTCTCTTGGACCTGTACTGAGATATGATGCACTTTTGAGAACACCCCAGCTAATAGAGGTGAAGTGATGGTCACCACTCTGTCCTGTGAGGCTGACCTAGCTACTATATCGTCGTTAAAAAAAAAAACAAATCCCAAAAATGTCAACTGGGAAGCGCAGACTTCCTGTAACCCAAAAATAGCAATGTTCTGCTCCAGGGCAGAGCTCACAATATGCTAAACAAATAGGGGTGTTGCTTTAGGAAAGGTACATTGTACATTGTGCACTGTGCACTGTGCACTGTGCACGTCACATACTTAACTTTACACACGAGGTTTTAGTGTACCATGTTTATACAGTGGTGATTTCATTTCCTTGTTTAGCACTATCAACATGTATAGGTGTAGGTTTATTGAATACATATAAAAGGAGCTGCCATAGTAGCAGGCCTGATATATGTGGTGTTAAATTAACTTTAAAGAAAAATAGGTGTGTGTATAGTTTGGTTAGACAATTTTTTTTATAATTTGCTGTGTTCTGCCCAAAATGTTTTTAGTGGGGCCGCACCAATGAACCGAACACATTAACTATAATTAACTATCAATACTTGCACTGAATACACAAGATAGCATCGAAATAAGTCACCCAGAAAATTCCACGCACGGCTCGCTGTGTACCAGGCTCCCAAAAAGTGCGCGGAAAGACACATCACACGTTTATTATGTATGCCTTTATTTAGCATACAAGGTTAAGAAAATTGCTAATTTCTTACATTAAGCTCTGTCTCCGGGGCAGGAACATCCTTTAATATAGTCTGATTTTATAGGTGTTGCACTTATTGTGATATAATCACCTATATTGCGTTGTCTCTTTTTTTTTTTTTTAAAAAGCCCTCTCTATACCTTGTTGATCCTATATAAATAAAAATATACAGTACATACATATGTCAGCTTAGGCGCTTCCCTCCAGAGGAATCCTGGCAAAGTTGATTGATCAGCCCCAGACTCGAGGTTTGATGCATCAGAATTTTATTTTATCTCCTCCCGTTGTTCTATTTAAACTATTCACCCAATCATTTACTGATACACGTGTGAAAATACATTGTTATCATTAGAATACAACATGAACGATCAATATGCCTCAAGAAGTGTCAATGTGATGGCACAAATGCAGTTTTGCTGCTTCTATACATATGCCATCAAAGTTTTATATTCAAAAAGTTTAGATGAGACAACTTAAATCGGTGGGGTTCTCAACTCCAGTCCTCAAGAACCCCAACAGGTCAGGTTTTGAGGATATCCTTGCTTCAGCACAGGTGGCTCAAACGGCACTGATTGAGCCACCCATGCTGAAGCAGGGATATCCTCAAAACCTGACCTGTTGGGGGGTGGTCTTGAGGACTGCAGTTGAGAACTCCCCCCCCCCCCCCCCGACTTCAGTAATAAATTAACAGAATATATGAAATGAAATCAAGGAAAGTATTATTTCCTTCAAACCAAAGGAGTGCAACGTTTAAAATACCAGCGATGTAGATCGGGCGCGACCTACACCGAAAACAGCTAAATATTTAACATTGCAATTAGGAGCCCATTCCTCTCCTTGGTTCTGTTAGCCTTAAAAATAATGAAAGACACTAATTCTGAACCACGAGATCACCTCAAAAATAGCAAAGATCAGTGACTAGTACCGCGTCTCCTACAGGGAGCCACACAAGAGAGAGGACGCTGGATACCCCTTTAAATAAACGTAGGATCACCTTTAAATAAACGTAGGATCAATGTATTGGTAATGTGAGTCTGTGAAACCTATTACACATAATCTATGCATTTACAAAACATTTTTGAGTAGTTACGTATTTAAATATTGAAATGCAGATCTTTTTGTTCAGAAAGTCCTGGGTTATACATAGAATCCTTTCAGTACACAGAATAAGTGGGTTTGTCTCTAGTAATGCAGAACAGGCAGTGCTCTAAGCAGCTTTCTGTAGCAAACTGAGGCTGAAAGCTTTGTACTGCTGGCTGCACTGCACTCTTTAAATGACCCCCAGGAGCGTAATGTTTTATTGATCAGCGGTTACCAAGAGTCATGAATATGATATTATAGTTTTAATTGGTTCATGGAACATGTAATGGAAACTGTGCTTACTTCATAGCATTTGGTTGGAAAACAGTGATAAGGGAGAAAATGGTCAAATGCATTCAGAACTGTATGGTACTGCTGTCCATTGGGCCGGGATTCTTCAACACCTGAGCATTGCTTGAGGTATATTGTCATTACTCAGTGATGGAAGCATCTGCACCACATTAACATGTGTGTGTGCGTGTGTTTATATTTATAGAGAGAACGTTCGTGAAATATTTTTTTTACATTGCACATGCAGTGATATACACAAAGAAAGTATCCCGCTACATTTTAATGTGTAGAGATAAACACAACAGAATAGTCATGTGTATATATATATATGTGTGTGTGTGTGTGTGTGTGTGTGTGTGTGTGTGTGTGTGTGTGTGTGTGTGTGTGTGTGTGTGTGTGTGTGTGTGTGTGTGTTTGTGTGTGCATATATATATATATATATATATATATATATATACACACACACATATATATATATATATATATATATGCAAATACAACTGTATGCTCATCTGCATGTCTTAGGCAGGTCTGCAACCCCGCCTTTCCCCATCATCACCCAGCATACAGCACTTCCACTGCAGCAAGGGATTCTGGGAAATGACATGCAAATGAGCACACAGTTTCACTTTTTGCCTCAAAAACCATTTTTAACATGGTTCCCTATAGGCTTAAGCTTGCTGCATGGTCACAGCTTTGAGCACAGCCAGGGTTAAGGTGCATACCCAGAAAACCCAGAAAAAATATGTATATATTAATATATATATATATACACACACACACACACACACATATATATATATATATATATATATATATATATATATATATATATATATATATTGTTAGCATGCTCCATATATGCATGAACTATTGCCTTTAGTTTACATGAACATGCGCCACACAAGCCATTATAAAAGGTACGCACAAGAATAAAAGACTGATCCTGCTCTAGTCTCCCGTTTTGCTATAGTGGCTCTCAGGCCCCTGCTGCAAATTGATCTGATAAGACAAATGGCTATGCTGAGCCCTGTCCTTCACACTGTCACCAAGAACGCAGCACCAAGCCACCAAGCACGCAGCACCAAGCCACCAAGCACGCAGCACTAAGCCACCAAGCACGCAGCACCAAGCCACCAAGA
Organism: Ascaphus truei; assembly: GCF_040206685.1. NCBI lineage: Eukaryota > Metazoa > Chordata > Amphibia > Anura > Ascaphidae > Ascaphus > Ascaphus truei. Next base: position 9,947,032 of record NC_134501.1, read on the forward strand.
ATGATGCACCAAGCACGCAGCACTAAGCCACCAAGAACGCAGCACCAAGCCACCAAGCACGCAGCACCAAGCACGCAGCACCAAGCCACCAAGAACGCAGCACTAAGCCACCAAGCACGCAGCACCAAGCCACCAAGAATGATGCACCAAGCACGCAGCACTAAGCCACCAAGAACGCAGCACCAAGCCACCAAGCACGCAGCACCAAGCCACCAAGAATGATGCACCAAGCACGCAGCACTAAGCCACCAAGAACGCAGCACCAAGCCACCAAGAATGATGCACCAAGCACGCAGCACTAAGCCACCAAGAACGCAGCACCAAGCCACCAAGCCACCAAGCACGCAGCACCAAGCCACCAAGCACGCAGCACCAAGCCACCAAGCACACAGCACCAAGCCACCAAGAATGATGCACCAAGCGCGCAGCACCAAGCCACCAAGCACGCAGCACCAACTAACCAAGCACACAGCACCAACTAACCAAGCACGCAGCACCAAGCCACCAAGAATGATGCACCAAGCACACAGCACCAAGCCACCAAGAATGATGCACCAAGCGCGCAGCACTAAGCCACCAAGCACGCAGCACCCAGCACATGCAAGCACAGACAAAAAGAACAAAACATACAGTCCTATTTTCCACAATCCTAATCAGACTGGAAAAATATTAATATACACATACATACATACATACATACATACATACATACATACATACATACATACATACATACATGGGGCAAATACATTTAATGCTCTGTAAAATTAGCAAAAACAATTAAAATTGGTTAAAACTAAATCATAGCAGCAAAATCTTTGTCTGGCAAAATAATTCTTTGATGTCTGTTTCCAATTTACCCTCCGACTGAGATCTAAGAATGGAATGAATAATGTCTATTGTACACCCCAAGTCCGTCTGCCACCACAAGACATCAAGTTTTTATTTTATTCTTTGCAGTGATATGTATTTAGAAGACACCGTTCTGATATTTTTCCTCCGTTCAATCGTATGATCGTGGCCAAATCTATTTGCAATACAGTCTACGTCGATGGTTGTTCCTTGTACATATTTTAGAACCTATACGAGTGTATTTATATTCATTTTCAGCTTTGCCTAAATAAAATATAACCTATAGATAGACAGAGAGACGGACAGATAGATTGATATACATATATTTAAATTGATATATGTATTTTAGGATAGCTATCAAATATATTTACAAAAATAATAATCTTTCTAGGAAAATGTAAAATGTAAGTAGATATTTTTAAATATTGAGTATTTTTTTTTTTTTTAAAAGGACAATTTTGAAAGAATTTTTAATTGATGCAACAAAAGTAATACACAGAAATACTTAGCTTGTTGTGCTTGCTGTCTCTTGGTATCCCAGTATTTTAATATTTATGTCCCTGACTTAAGCTGAATATAAATGATGTATCAAGATTTCCCATATTGTTTGGAGTTGTTACAATGCAGTGTATGATCCAAATACTCACGGGCACGGGGTGTGCGGTCAGAGGAACAAGGTTTTGCTGATAAGAGATATTAATCTTCTATTGCACCAATATGATGCTTTTCCTTTAAAAATTCTCTGTATCAGGGATAATATAAAGAACAACGTTTTTAAATCGTTAATGCTAAAAATATTGAAACTGTCTTCTGTAAAGGCTGAAGTGCAGCCCCCATCTGTAAAACATAACTTCAATTTTACTGTACATCTGCACATTACCGGTCCAGTTCCACAGCTCCGAGCCTGGCCAAATGCCTTGCGCTCTTTAAACGTGGTCCCTTATTTACAGCTTACATGTTTATTAAATATATAATGTTCGAAAAATTTATTTTACTATGGGTTTTATCAAATCTATTTTGTGCAAACATTGGTTTTAGAAATAAAGGAATAAAGATCCCACTTTGGCCTTAGTTGTGAATGTATATACATTTTTCTATGTAAGGGGGTATCACAAACGTCGGTGCAATGGGCATTAGTGTGGCACAACAGTGAAAAGTTTTCCTGAAACAGAACAATAGATTTAACAGCGGTGACTGTGGCTTAATTTTCTGCATCCTTTCTTTCCTTTCGACTTGACAGTACGACAGAGGTTGTGTACTGTTTATAAATGCCTGCTTGGAAGCACTGAGTATCCATGTTTGCCTGCGTTAAGAAGCATTTTTTATTTGTTTGATATTAAAGGGCTGAATCCACATCATGTGAAATGTAAAACAGGCACAGAACAGAGCTCGGTAGGGGGTTTGGGGGTTTTCACCCATTAGTGAAAAAAGAGCTGAAGGCTGCAGCTGCTTATCAAATCACTTTCTGTTTCTGATATGAGTCTCTGCCAGAGCTGGAGCCTGAATTTATAAAGACAATAAGTAAAAAAAAAAAACAACACACTGTGCTAAGGCTAACCCGAATCACATGCAGTTAATCTCCGCTATCTGCAGAATAATTTGCGTTAGTAGGTTTCTGAGGTACAACATAATGGTTCATCGAACACGTTTCAATGCTAAATTACTCAAATATTTCCCCTCAATTGTGAGAAAAATGTTGGGGGTTTTTTGTAGCAGGAAATGTAAATCAATAATCTCAACACATGGAAAAAAAAAGTGATATATTTATTTTTTAAGGTAAAACTGAATTTACACATGTTTCTGTTATTTAGAGGTTACCTGCTACCGGACAAATCTTTTGTCTTTTCATTAGCTCTTGGGAGTAACATCTGAAACTGGGAAGTGCCAAATGAACTAGAAATGACATATCCACAAGGCTGCACATTATAAATGTGTGTGCATATTTGAAAGAATATTGAATGTATTCATTTACACTTAACAGATTTAGGTCTTTAAAGACACCTTCAAACGTTGGACACCCTTCGTCCACAAAAGGGTGAAATAATCATTGATGGACACAAAAACGGTTGTGGATCTTTTTAACACCCTTTCGTGCTGGAAGGGCGTGTGTTGTGACACAGTAAAGACTCTCCGAATACTGAATAGGTTAATGACAGCGTTACCATATACAGGGGTACAGGGTGTATGTAAAACTGTTAATTTAAAAATTCTACAAAACCAAGTGTCATGGTGAGCCTGTACGGTGCACCAAGCAGAACAAGATGAGAATGAGGAGGTGTGTGTTAGGACGGAGGGGGTCCCAGACAGTTGGTTTTTCTTGAATCCTTCTGAATACATTTCACAATTCATCAGTTTTTGTCTTTCCTGCTACGAGTGAGGACAATCAGACCAGACACCCATTAGATTTTTCATGCAGTTTCTTCTTGTTCATGACATGTTGGCAGGGAGGATGGCAATTCTGAAATCTTACCAAATGAAAAAAATGTCAAAAACTGAACTGACAGCTCGTGGTTGCCATGGAGATTGGCGATATTGAAAAAAAATATGATTCAGTTAATTCAAAAGGAATCAAGTCGGGTATGGCAAGGCTACCTAATACAGATGAAAAATGAATCTTGATATTCAGATTTTATTTTCCTGAGTTCACATGCATGTCTGCCTCTCAAGCAATAAAAGGCTGCAAATAACATAGGGTGATAAAAAAAAAACTACATACCAGAAAGAATACAAATATATCGTACAATCAATCGTTCTTAATACACAGATCATACAAAGTAAAGCTTGTGTCTTGTAGAAAGGTCAAAATATTCTCTTCCTGTATATCTTCAACGTTTTCCATTATATGTTTCCATCAAGAAATATTATATCTCTTCTTTGTTAGTGTTGCATTAGGTATCACACAAAATAACAAACCGTAATGGTGCAGATTTAGTTGACCAGTGTATCTGAGCATGTAAATGTTCCTATTTGGTAATTAACTGGAACTATACATTGAAGAAATATTACTTCTTCAAAATGCAGATAAGTATAATATTTAATACAAAATTAAAGCAAGTTTTGGTTCCTTTTACAGACATTAGTATTGACGTTTTGTATATGCTCCCTATTTGCAGGTAAACACAGTACATTATTATATTTATTTAAATACATCATATGTTTAATAAACAAAGTAAAATAATAAATTACAGTTTCATTCTTTGAAAGTAATTTAGAAATATTACAATGTTGTAATATCAAAGTAATTTACGTTTGCCTTGGTCTTGGATTTTGCATTTCAGGTGGGATCTTCAGGCTAACCCAAATTAGATTTAAAAAGTAAGCCTTTGGAGAGTAACAGGTAGCGAGGGAAAATTACAAGATTCATATTTAATACCCCCAAGACAGTATTTAATGTAGCACAGAACAAATTAACAAGGGAAGGAAGCTTTGAAAAAAAATGAACCTAAATATTATACAGGTTCTTTTGGACATTTCCAGGATAGACGACAATGCCATCTACTGGGAAAGAGGAGCTAATGTGTAGTCAGATAATCTTATTTTTCTAGCGGTTCTAGCTGGAACTCTGCCCAATTCAGGGTTCTGTACCGAGGGAAAAATAAGAATTCTCGGGGAAGTTCTTTTTACAGGTGACTTTTGTTGTAATCTGGAGCTCCCCTACACACATCCCATCTCTTCATTTCCAAACCCAGATTTTGTTTTATTTTGCTGCCATAAAATCAATACCTACAACCCCACAAACAGAGTCCGCTGCACGTGGACAGGGGCGCAGCTTCCGGTTCACCTGCTTAGCTATATTTTCGTTGCCTCGGTGTAGTCCAGTATTAAATAAATATAGCGGTACACCAAAAACGCCACAATTTTCTTGCCGACATGACACTATTTCTGCTAAAGACTCGTGACGATGCCCTTAGGACACGATTGAAATCTTTTGTGTCCCCCATTTTATGAGAAATGCTGAATATAATTTGCAGCCCACCAGATTTAAGCTCCTAATCTTACTCTACTAATAACAAGTACACAACCTGACAAAAATGAAAAACTATTAACCACATCTGTAAAAATTAGTTATAGATTAAAACATCTGGAACTTTGCCCAGATGAATAAATAACCGTTTTCAGATGTTGGGTGAAAAAAAAATGAGTAATTCTGCTTTTATGCACCACGGAATGAACTGAAGCCGTCACAGGAGTGCTGGGTAACTAGCCTATCTGTGTGTTTTATCAACATCTTACTTCGATTTTTCCTCTAGGCAAAAAAAAAGGCACCGGATTAGGCAATTCAAAAAATCTTAGCATTTTAACTGGGTTCACTAAATGTATTAATCAAGTTTTTTTACAGGAGTCATCGATCTGTTCAGTATTTCGGTTTACTCCTGGCATTTATTTGATGAAAAACGACACAAAAACAGCAGTAAGCGACTCTAACATTGATACGTGTAATTGTCACGTGTGCAAACTGCTACATGTATCAACTTCCCACAGAGCATACCACATACAGTGTTGTCATAATAAGGTAGCATGTTCCAAGTTAACTTATTGCTAAAACCGTTATCTTTGGGGCATGATTCATCAACACTTCCATGTTAATTGGCCTCAATTAAAACCATCCATTTCTCAATGAATTAATACTACATGCTGTATGATTTAAAGTATTAAGTAATCTATCACACTATCGAGTCGATAGCAACTGTGCACACTAAAATAATTGCATTGGTTGGTGAATTTAGAAGTATATTTCTAACACAATATATCATGACATTTTTTTTTCCTTTTTCTACACAAAATCTAACTCCATCTTATCTGGCACTAAAAATAGCAATATAAATATAATACATTTGTGAATGTGTAATTATACATACATGATACATACATGGTGATCCAAGGGTCCTCTCTCTGAAATTAAGTCCTTAAAACTAAAATGTATTTGACACGACAAGCACACAGTGTATACAACAGTTACAAAGCTTGCGTTCATTAATATACATATTTTCTCGTACAATAGATTAAAACTATTTCTTTGCCGTGGATTAAACTGTACACAATGCGTATATACTATCCCTGAAAACATGGCAAGAATAGCTGCGTGTTCCCTGTACAGATGCTGTGCAGGGAGACAGCTTTTGTTGAGATTTTAAAGACAAGCTGGACCACACATGCTTACGTATTCAGAGCAGTCTATAGATGATCTTTCTCTAGGATTTTTAAAGCAGGATCAGCTTGGGCGGTCTGCTGACACCTCAAAGAAAATGGGTAACATTTCTGCCACTCATTCATATAATGGATGAGCCGCAGAGAAAGTAAGCTCCATGCGGGGAAACTGTGGAGTACGTCAGTGAGAACGAAGGTGTTCTAATGTCACTAAAGGAAGGTGACTAATGACAATAATCATGTTAGAGTTAACTTAAAGATGAAGACATTACATGCAAAATAGAAATTGCACCAACACGTTACATTTTTTATGCACGGTTTTATATCTTCAGATAGATTACATGCAGCTGCTGTATTTGCTGCAGTGAGTGATGTAAAATAACAGAAAAGAACAAAATATACCAGTTGTAAAAACATGTTTAAATTTGATCTAAATGGTTTGAACTTGGTACATTTAACACCGTAGCCCACACTGTAATCACCAATTAAACCCCCAAGAAAGAAGTCCATGCTTTTAGTTGCAGGATTCCTTCTTTATAAAGGAAATGCTAGTTACAAAACTATGCTAACAAAACATTACAAAAATGGGGATCACTGCAACAAATCCATTTTTTGGCGCTTCTCTGAAGTTCATGTGAGTCAGTGTCATTGAAATGGGTAAAATAACCCAACACACATCCAAGATTACTAGTAATGGTTACTAGCAATAGGAATTTAGAACCCCAGACTATGAAACCCCAAATTCTGCTTTTTATGCCTTTGTGTAAAGCACACGGAGATGAATACTAAACTTGTTTTTACCTGTGCAACCACATCAAAAGTAAGGAACTAATTCATTGAGTAAGTTACATTCGTCAAAGATCTATTTCTCTCCGAGTTTGATGCCAGCTCAGACTTGGGAGTGTGTTTTTGACACAGCTAAATGGGGGGGAAAGGCCTGGCGCACAAATTCCGCGTGCTTTGTAACGCTGCATATTTCTCCACGTTATCACTCGCCACAAGTTAGAATAAAGACGGCGCACTAACAAACGGGAACAGTTGTTCAAGGTCCCCTTTTCTAGAAAATCAGACAATATTTATACACTCATACAGTTACAAATAGGCCAGCATAAACGGCTCTTATGTGGATGGAAAGATTTCAGATTTACACTATAACACAGACATTATGACCTGTTCGCCCCCAAGATGTCATCTTTTCATCACACCCACAAAATAATGCATGTACCTCCCTAATTATTCAGCAGAGTTGTACAGCATTATGAACTTCCTGCTTGTATTACACTGTTCATCTGAGCCTTGCAGCTACCCAAGATCTAATGTAGAAGTGTTACCCCGAAAATATACCATCGGTACTACTGCAACGTCTGAATTAGGAGGACTCATTATCCCATGTTGTCCTGTAAACCTGAGCAGACTCACAGACAGTGGCTGGAGAGTGGTCTATATATACAAATAAAACCCAGGAGATATTCTGCTAACACATGTGCATAATGGATATATATATTTATATCATAGTAGGCGCAGAATGAAGCTTCCACATGCCCTGCTTTACCCGCACACTGCACAAAAAGCGTGGAAAACTGACAAAAGTATGATTTATTTTACATAGGGTCTCACAGGAATTGGGTAGGTTTAGCGCAGAGCTCCAGGCAGATTGTTTTGAAAGATTTAAGATGCCATACGGGCGAGAACGCAGAACACATCACAGGGAGGCAGTGACAATGGGATGACACTCACACAGAGTCAGGGGGAGCCAATGTTAAAAACATGGTCAAAATACTGTATCTCCACAGAATGTATTCATTTAAAAAACAATGCCGCATCGGAAAATCACTCAATGGCCCTTATTCTATCGAGTGCGAAAGCGTCCATCCAGCTTGGTATTACAGTTTATAGAATAAGGGCCTATAAGTAATAGTTGTTATTTATAAACCCGCGTGTGTATGTATATATTTATATATATTACATATATACATACACTAATAAAAATTAACAACATAGATAAGACTTTAAATATTCATCAAAATTATTAGTAAACCAGATCTAAACACATTTATTTGCAGTAATAGTGTAATTGTGCGTTTGCAATGTATTGTGTTTTATTATATGTCGTAAAAATAGTTACAGTGATATGGTTAATGCTATAGTTAAACAAAGCTTTATAAAAAATCAATTTATAAACGTATAGCAAATTCTCCAATAAGTATTTATATCTATGACTTTTTATTCAGTATCCAAATGCCAGGTAAAAAAATACAATGGTCATATATATTTATTTTTTATTTTTTGCAAAAACTGTTGTTTCCTTTATTGTGAGATTAAAACCTTGAATTAAACAACAACAGTCCTAAATGTTATTATGTTTAATGAACATCTCTCTAAATATTACCCTTTGCTTTTGTGTGTGTCTGTTTATATTGAGTTTATATTCAGGATAATTACACCTGGATTTAGGCACAAGTTCGGTGCCTGCAGGTTCGGACGGCAAAAAGAAAGGAATTACTGTGCTATGCTGAGGCAGTGACCGTGATGCGGGGTATTCACACACTTACGTGGTAACACAACAAAGGACGGTGGTCACATCTGTGCAAAAATATCCATTTTCCTTGAAATCCAAGAAAACATATTCCAAGTTTAATATTTACATATCGAACACGTAGCATGGAAATTATACATCACAAAATTCGGATTACTTCTAAATGCATCAGAAACAACAAATTACATAGCAACAAAAATAATCTATCTGCTTTGCAAGCGCAAACAAGATTTTCCCGATTATTCTGACTAGGTGGATACAATCGCCACCCTCCCCGTAAATGCAGGTTTTTCTAATCACCTTATTTAGGCGTTAAAGATCAGTTAATTTTTTTTTTAAGTTTCCTTATAATTGAACAATTGTTAAAGGATCAATCCCAGCAATATCCTACGTGTGATTGTTTTTTAAAATGAGTCATTTCTGTATTATAAGATAATACTTAATGAATTAAAAAATATATTATTATTATTAGTCAACTCTTAATGCCAATTTTAACGAGTATTAATATACGGAGCATCCATTGATGTCTATAGCAGGTTTTAGCCCACCTCCCCAGCAGTGCAAGATCTTTGTAACACTTTCCTGTTTGTGATCATTTGTTACCAATGTTCCCAGCAGTTTGAGCTGCAAACTGTAACAATAGATAATGTTACCGTAATAATATAAGCATACATTGTAGCTGCTGAGTTACACTGACAGTAGGATTGATGAGAAACTGAAAGGCGGCCATTTAATGAACCCTGAGAAGCAGGATCTTTGTTGATCGATCACAGGAGAACTAATGGATCGGCAGCTTAGGTAATTAGTTTTTAATAAAGGTAATCACAGGCTGCACATATTACAATGTATTTTTTTTTGCACCACACGGACTGCCTCTTTAAACATCTCTAAACTGTCCCAGCTGTTCCCATACATGAGCCACACTCACACTAACAGCTTTCGTTACACATTTTTTTTGGAGCTGTGTGATCAGAACTCGCATGTTTTTATGCCACTTGCATATTAAGAATAAACTCTGTCATTTAGATTGCTTCTTTTCTCGGTGTGTCCAGCACTTGTACTTCCTGCAAACGGGACCGGCGTTTGGGATTTAGGATCGCACAGTCACAGCATAACACCTTATTTCATTCTTATTTTTCAGGGGTTTTTTTTTGCCTTTTCAGCTCTCTTTGGGGGTCTTGTACAAATGGGAAAGATTTTCGCAAATAGCAAAAAAACAAGCAAATTGCTGGAATGTTTTATTGAGTTTTTCCAAAGCAATTATCTGAATGTTTTATTATAATTTTATGTAAATAACAAAAGAAACGGGTGTGTGTTTTCTGCAGGTTCAGAGGTCCTCCCACAATGCAACAGATCCATGCAACATAGTAAATATGGGGTACATTTTTGTGCTTCTTCAGAAAGGGGTTTGGTTCTCAGTTGGGGGGGTTTGGTTCTGTTGGGTGTGTGGTTCTCAGTCAGGGTTTTGTTATCAGTCAGGGGTGTGGTTCTGTGTCGGGGGGGTGGCTTTATGTCGGGGTGTGGTCCTGTGTCAGGGGAGTGGTTCTGTGTCAGGGGAGTGGTTCTGTGTCGGGGTTTGGTTCTCAGTCAGGGGTGTGGTTCTGTGTCGGAGGTGTAGCTCTATGTCGGGGTGTGGTTCTGTGTCAGGGGAGTGGTTCTGTGTCAGGGGAGTGGTTCTGTGTCAGGGGAGTGGTTCTGTGTCGGGGTTTGGTTCTCAGTCAGGGGTGTGGTTCTGTGTCGGAGGTGTAGCTCTATGTCGGGAATGTGGCTCTGTGTCAGGGGTGATTCTGTGTCAGGGGAGTGGTTCTGTTTCGGGGATGTGGTTCTCAGAAGGGGGTGTGGTTCTATGTCGGGGGTTGTCCTCAGTTGGGGGTTTGGTTCCAGGCCCCTGAATTAGCAAGTCATGGTGAATCTGCATGCAGAACTCGTCTGAGAAAGGGAATCTCGCATGTCCCCCTTCCAATTTATCTATTCCTTCCTTGCAAAGGTACAGGGCAAAAAGCATCAGGCCAGGAAGGAATGTGATGGGGACCGGTCAAAGCCTTCATTCCAGTGATAGGTTTTCCATCTGGAACAAAGAAACTGACGATTGGGAAGTGATCATTTTCGCTTGTATAAAATCTGAGGGGGGCCACGTACGACCACTACAAACACACCCTCTCTCCTCACACGTGTCCTTCGCTGTAACGGCTGCCACATGGTGTCCCACTTTGATAAATAGCCCCCTTTATGGACTTTGTATTTAGGGCAAATACTTCTACATTACAGTAAAACAACATGAAACAAAATGCATCCAACAAATCTTCAATAAAGTTACATGGCTGAGTAGGTGAAGCTATTTATTTAACCTAAAGCACCTTCTTTTATTGAAAACAAAGAAGGATGGGGAGCCGTGTTGGTCCTTTCTTCTATGTAGTAATAAAGCAGGAAGAGGGAGTAGGGGGGTACGATACCTTTTATTGGACCAACAAGTGGTGGATATGTTACAAGCTTTCCAACCTCTCAGGGTCCTTCATCGGGTCCTACCCCGACCCAGAGAGGTTGGAAAACTTGTAACATATCTACTACTTGTTGGTCCAATAAAAGGTATCATACCCCCTACTCCCTCTCTCCTTTGTGATTTTATTGAAAACAAAAAGGTGAGATAACAAACAATGAGGAAATCCTTCAAATAGCAGCGTCCGTATGACTGATGCCCACTTTATATGACTGAATCCGCTGACAAAGAGAACGTTTACACATTGTATAAAACAGTACTGGGCACATGTAACTAATCCAGGACATTAACAAAGACAAGAAGGTAACAAATACTGTAACCTGGTGCTACATTCTATAAAGTAGCCTCCTCCAAAAATGCCTCTTTTATGTATAATATGTGCAAAAGTATACCACGCTAAAAATATCTAATTATTCAACGGTTCTGGCTGCTAAAATTGGTCAAAACGGGAGCAAATACTAGCACTTAATTTATCTGAGAAGTGGAATTCAATGCAACGTTTGTGACTTTGATCAATCTGGTGTAGCTGTTATTTCCTTGGTAAATAAATGCCTTGTATCTCACAAAGGCAGGTGTCATTATCTTATAAAGAATATGAAATAAATTCTGTTTTTCACCTTTTCAATAGTAACGAAAAACAGCAAAGAGAAGAAAATATACAGCAAATAAAGCAAATACTGCTATTCCGATCAAAGCACATCTGTGCAATAAATTTGTGTTATATATCATTACAAAAAAAAATAGTTTTTTTATCACAGCCTGCAAAGAGCTAAAACAAGAAATGTAAGAAATATATAGTGTGAATATGTTTGATATAATATTTACTTTGCAATGTGTCTCTCAATAATGTACAATCAGCCATATGTCTAATGACATTTCCACGCCGGCACAGAGAACGGGAGCGGGGCTTCCTGCCTTAGCAATTACAATTGTATGAAGCCACAGTTCTTAATAACAAAAAAAAAAAAAAAGGAGAGAATAAAAGTTGCTTAAGTTTCAAACCACGAGGTTCCCCATTCAGGATTTTCGTTACAAAGTGAAAAACACCAAGGAAGGCCTCAATTGTGCTGTAACAATACACATCTTCTTATAATGAGAACAAGCAGACGTTCTCTTTTTGAAGCAAGTATTTCATACGTGAGAATCAGTAAAAAGCACAGCTTCTTCCCAACAGTATCTGATAAGGACAGAGAGGTTCCGCAATCAGTTCCCCCAGCGCTTTCGCGAATAAGAAAGATAGCAGTTTGCTAACCACCAACAGCACATTATTCAAATGTCCTCTGGGAGAAGACCATGGTACTGTTTCGACAACAATTTAGAACCGTAAATAAACATTTCTTTATCAATATTATTTCAGCGCAAAAAATATATATTTAATTCAAAGCGGGCTTTGAATCACGGTCAAAAAAAACATATATGCAAGGCTAGGTAAATAGAACAAAATGAAAGTATGGAAAATGCTGAGAAATCAGCTCAAAATGATTGGAGATTCTAAGATTTAATCAAAATGCCAGAATTCGTCAGTCTTACTTCTATCAAATGAATAGGGACAGTGCTTGATAAAGTTATACAGATTGGGTTTCATCATTTTTAATTGGTATTATCGCATCCTTTTTTTCTTCTGTTTTTTTTTTCACTCTTATGCTTTTGATGAAATAGTTCACGAGGTCAGATTGCACCAAGAGCGCAGGCGTTCTGATTTATCTTTTTTTTAATTAATTTAACATCTCTGTTTTTATGTCAGTCACCAGAATGTCCCCATACCTGGAAGCGTAACACTAATTTGCAGCAAACACAGCTAATATTATTATGTGTGTGATCTGTATTCATTCAACTTAACAATACTTCTTCAAATGAAATGCTGAACCTATGAGTTTCACATTGAGATTTAAAACTGAGCATTCTCTGCTAATACTCTGAAGAGCCAACACAATTAAATGAAACAAATATTTTTTATAAAAATAGTATTCAAAATGTGCATTATTTTTTTTTTTTTGCAACATAAATACCCAAATGGTGATGAAGAGTCCGGGGTTGTGTGGTTTCAGAACATTTATACAATATCATTTTAATTCAGCCGTCACAATTAAGAGAAGTGACAGAGATAATTATTCTCCGTGACTTGACATACTGTAACAATTGTTTACCTGAATATCCCAGATCAGCATAAATGCTGCAAGAGTTTTGTATGCTATAGTGCGAGTTACTGACAGAGCAGCAATGTTACGGTATATATGGATATTTGTAATGTTGTTACCAGAGACACAGCGGCCAAGAATGGGGCACAGAATGCGATCTTACATGCGTGTAACATGCACAGAGGTAGAAAACGGAAAACACGTAATATTCACAAACAGGTGGATAGCCATCTGTTTCTCCAATGCTTTCGAGAATAATAACGATAACAGTTTACTAACCACTAACACATTATTCAAATTGTCACCCAGGAGAAGACAATGGTTCTCCTTTGATTAACAGGAGAGAGAGAAAAAAAAACAGAAAAAGGTTTCAGTAAAAACAGCAAAATCCCCCTAAACAAGCGAGCAACATTTAGCCTGCATTGTGTGCAGTTCTGAGCTAAAGACCCAATCTGCTCATCAAACAGCTCGGGGCTCAGCTATGTGATAGCAACAAATTGGCAATGTAACACAGGCCCACTGATTTGTAGATTGATAGTGATGCCTAATGATCCCCTTGGGCAGATCAATAGCACCAATCCTCCTGGCTGCCTTTCCTATTTATTGGTGCAGCAGAGAGCACTTCAGGTAAGGGGAAACCAGGTGAAAGCTGCTACAATTCAATGCTTACAGATGGCACCTTCTGGTTTACAAGACATGCACCTGCGGAAATAACTCGTACAGTGCAAAAACTGTCTGAGAAACGGCAGGATTGCTAAAGTGTGCCGATGTCATTTAGGGTGATCAAGAACGACTTGGGTAATAATATTGGTTAGTGAGCATGGCCAATACAAAATCCGAGAAGTAGTAATGTGATACTAGTAACAACAACTGCTGATTAAGACTTAATTCAACCAAAACTGGCACCACAATGTGAAGAAGTGAATTTATTTGGTATTGATTCCTTTAATTAAACAGATGGTTTATTTAGACAACCTACCTAATATGTTATCGTATGTGAAAGCCTTTCTCTCCCTTTAAACGGATTCTTGAACGCTGTATACCAAACTATTATACCATCCAGCTAATACGGAGTAAAATAGCTTCATACTATGCCGTCTCCTTTCTCATCCCATCATCCCCTGCTTGTCATTTGTAGAAGATAGGCCTTTTTTGGGGGTGGAATGTCTTGCAATAGCACCCAGTAAAATAACACCTTTCACATACCAATGATTGTTAAATGAGCATTTACTGTACATCATGCAGACTGGTTTAATCAGTCCTAAATGATCAACTTTATTCATAGAAGACCTCACAATAACAAGTTGATAAACAAATCTTTCACAGTGTAGCTGAACAGGAAAGTTTCATAGGCATGGCTGAGTTTAGTAGCTAATCATATCCATTCTTTTGTAATGACTACCTTCAAATTTGTCTTCTAAGAATAATCTTTATTTGAATAAACAGGATATTCTACACCAACCTAATTCAGTGTTCTAGATATTGAGTTATTGGAAATGACTGTGCAAAACACAGCAAAAATTACTTTCTTTTCATGTGTTCAAATGCTTTCTATTAGGCTTTTCTATTTAAAGGCTTTATCCAGTTAAGCAGCGTTAACAGAGTAAAGAATAGGCAAAAATGTGAAACAAAATAACTGCCTTCTTATGCCTACAAACGGGGTAAATATAAATAATACCTCCTCAGAAAATACTTTTAAAATAAAGAAGTGGATGTGATGTAAAGTAATGACCATGTTAACATTTACACTTTGCCGCTAATGGCTAGCGCAATCACCACCGCCATCGTCATATGAATATAGAGATGCTAGATGAGGGCCCCTGACATCAATCAACTGCGCAGTCTACAGCTTCCCCATCTCCACTCCCTACGCTCACTCACAAGAGTCATCACGTTTTAATCATCGCATCATTATGTCACTGCAATACTAATCTCTGGTCTCACACCTTCACTACTTTGACATGCAAATGAGCTCGGGGGGAAAAAAAAAAAAAAAAAAAGCCACACATTAATATCAGAAAGTTGCAGCAATCATGTTAAGAAAGCGTGCCCTGCAGCCACGGTGATATTACCCTAAACACCCCCCCCCCCCACACCACCCTCTCACCCCCACCCCCTCCACATCTCCCTTTTCAGCACGCAGTGTTGGTGATCACAAGAAACAACAGCAATCTGTTGAAGATCAGACAGTAAGATGAGGAGGTGGGGAGATGCATACAGCATATAACACGTGTGAACAATGCAACCCAGCCGCCCCTATTTGCATATTTACATGAGTGCCACCACCCTCATCTGACTTTAAGGAAGGAAGAAGTTCGCTGTTATCCACACCCATCCATCCAGTGCTCTGAGCGAGCCACAATTGGGCAACAAAGTAAGTGGGAGAAATATAAAAACGGAGAGGAGATATAAACCGCAACACCCTTACCGCAGATGGCTTGCTTTCTGCCGATCCTAAAAGGAATTCCCTGCGGTTTCTTTCGATTTTTGGAGACCCCGTCCTTCAGGGTTTTTAGTTTTCTCTTCTCTTTCTCCTCCTCCTCCTCCTGCTCTTTCTGTGTTGTGACTGGGTTTATAAAAAAAAAAAAAAAAAAAATACAAAAAAAAAAAAAGACAAGTCCACGTTAAGCGAGCAGTCAAAGCATCATGAAGTCTGGAGCTCCGGGGGGAGGAAGGGAGGTTTGCTAGGTCACAGCCTAATGCTTTACAAATAGAGGCTAAAATATTGTCTGAAGTATTAAAGCGAAAAATACAACGACACATTGACACACGTAGAGAATTCGCATCGTGCAAATGTAGAACATATTTGACTTTATTATGCAGTAAAAAAAAAAAAAAAGAACGCGCGGATTTTTGTTAATAGAATATACGCATCATTCAAGATTTCATTGTAGCCTAGAAATGGTATAACACTGGTTACAGTACATAAGAAAAGGCATGACATGAGTTAAACAGATGCTGGGTTTCATGCTAATGACAGAGTGAGGGGGGTGACGGGGAGGGGGGGGTGAACTGCTGTTAACCAAGGGTTACACAAATGCCAAAATAAAAATTCTTGCTTTTATTTGAAACAGAACTCTTGGCTCAAATCTGTGGATACATTATTCCCCTTATCCGCCTCTGTCTGTCTCTCTCTCTCTCTCTCTCTCTCTCTCTCTCTCTCTCTCTCTCTCTCTCTCTCTCTCTCTCTCTCTCTCTCTCTCTCTCTCTCTCTCTCTCTCTCTCTCTCTCTCTCTCTCTCTCTCTCTCGCTTGTGTTTCGTAGGAAGTGGAAAGCAATGTTTTGTATTCATGTCTTGTCTCTTTGGAAAAAACAGGTAATTTTAATAATCTGACCACAGAGAACAAAATTGCAATACTCCACCCCAAAGTGGCAGGAAAAACCTGATCATGTTATTTATTTGTAAAAACCCCGTCATAGAAAGTAGGAATAAAGGAAAATCTGCTCAGCAATAAAGGTAGTAACATTACATTTAATGCACATGATAAAAGAAGAAGAGAATATTTGAAGGGAAAGGTCCCAAAGGCTTCGAGAGAGAGGGTATCTGCTTCCTTTTTTTTAATAGAGGTCACTTACAGTGGAAAGCATAACTTAAATGAAAAGCTTCTTCAATGTGCTTATAACATGAGCTTTGCAGGGTCAGCCTGTGTCTTGCCCGGCCTCATCAAAAATACATAACCAGGCGGCCTAATAGTATTCCTTTGCATTCATTTTTGGACAGGGGCATGGGGGAGGGTGGGGAGAAACGAATTATGTGCATTCTCAATAAAATCAGGATTTTGCTCATTTATGCCTCCCCGCTGTTGAAGAAGAGCAAGGAATTCTATTACTAGAACAATCCATTTTTAGCCAGAGCAACGCCTTACTATTTCCACGGATATAACTAATGAACTATAGCATTATTAACAGGGCGCATTTATTTCTAAGCAGGGGGAAAATGGAAATTAAATATGATTTTGTTTACTTTGAAGTGTAGATATAATGTGCACATAACTTTAATTACAAAACAAATAGCAGAACGTCCATCTGCAAATATTGCCCTAATTTACATATGTGTGTTAGAAATATTAAAATATGTTTCAAATGATTCTCTAAATATAGATAAGAAATAACATTTTACAGTACGTGTACATGTATATACTATGTATTGAGTATATATTTAAATGTATATAAAACACAATTGGGGTGACAACAAAGAGGGAAGGGATCTGTGCAAGTGAATAATAACAACGTAAAAAAAAAAGAGTAAATCAAAATATATAAATATTATAAAAGAACAAAGAGGGCAGGTGCAGGAGTGACTAGCGGACACGAAACTATACAGGGAAATATTGGAATGGAGAGGGTAATGTAGCGAATTTGTGTCAGACACACACTGAGAAATATGACAGAGGGACAAACAAATTATATTAACAGCAAGAGGCACAAGTCAGATGAGAGGATATGTAAGCCCTCCTCCTAAATCTAGCCTGAAGAAGAGTGACCCTGCTGAGGGAAGACAGAGCGGCAGAGGTGACCCAATGCTAACCAGCCTGTTAGAACTAATAAGGTGAGCTCACGTGTAACTCGCACATTACAGCGCCAGGAAATATTCCGCGGTGGTTTTGTCCAACCTCATCTTGAAATGTGTATCTGCATCGTTGAAAAAGAACTTGCAATCGCTAAGCAAGACGAGGATTTGAGAGGAAATAATAAGAGTGTTATTAAAATGAAGTGTGTTCTCGGCTAACTTTTGCAGATGGGGCGTATTGCTTTGCATATTTACTTGTGTGTTTCGACCTCTGTAAAAACAAAAGACCTTCTCTGTATTACTATTCCCAGTGTATATGCAGGGCTCCTTGACGTTTTTCATTGTGTGATATTTACCATTTCAGGAATATTAAGTCAGGTAATAGCATTCTTGGTCATTTCATCTGAAACTATTTAGTACACTATTATTTAACAGCGTACATCTCTTCATCTGATCAGTGTTATAGTGCAAGAACTATTAGGTCAGCTGCATTGTAAAAAAAAAAAAAAGAAAGCCCAACACATTTGAATTCTATGCAAATAAACATGCCATGAGATGATATTGGTGGAAAACCATTGCCCTCTAAGGGTGAAAACATGTGTGACAGACTTTATTCTGCGCCTGCTTTTTCTGTTGAAATGTAATGCACGTCACACGATATCTGTACAGAACACACAGTAACTGCCTGAC
Source organism: Ascaphus truei (assembly GCF_040206685.1). Taxonomy (NCBI): domain Eukaryota; kingdom Metazoa; phylum Chordata; class Amphibia; order Anura; family Ascaphidae; genus Ascaphus; species Ascaphus truei. The sequence continues at coordinate 9,965,403 of NC_134501.1, forward strand.
ATATGGAAACAAGCATAGCTTTCTCATGGCATCTTTTTAGTACACAATCGTGTGTGGTATATTTTTTGTTTTCAACAGTGACCAACAAAAGGTGGGTTCTTTTTGTTCTCGGACTAACAGAATATAATATTAAGATTGGCTATCAAGAGCAATCCTTTCTTGTACAGATCAAATACCAAAATATATATTTTTAAAGCAATGTTTATAGTCTCTTTTTTTTTTTTTTTTTTTTTTTTTATAACACAGAGAGGTGGGTGCCGGGTTTATCGAATACAAATTATGGGTGTAATTCAATATACGGCATAGCGGTCGATCACACCGCATTCAAGTTAATGGGGGATTTCAGACCAGGTTCACTAAAGGTTGATAATGCTGCGTTAACATTTGGTGTAAAAATAAATGGGATTGTGGCGGTCGTTTTTAGAATTGCTGCCGTATTTACTAAGAATTATGTATTCATAAATGGGTTGAAATATTCATTCTCATTTGTATAGATTAAATTTGTGTTAACTCCATGACAAATACCGATGGCGGTAACGCAGTGAAATCTGCCTTAATCAGCGCTAGCAATGCAATTGTGATGGTGATGGGGCCAGGGGGGGGGCAAAGATATCCCCCTGATCTACCATAGGGTTATGTCATAGGATTTCTTACAAAACCATAGTGACAGAAAATGATTTACCCCCTTTGATGTCCAATGTATTGCAAAGTAACGCTTCCAGGCACCAAAGGAGTTAATATACCCCATAAATACCCTACAAATACAGAAATGATAACATAACTATGTGTAAATATAAAACCTTTAGTGGTTTAAGTGGCCGGCTATTCATGGGTTGACCCCTCAGGGGGTCTTCATTATGTTCTTCATTGTTTATACTATGTATTTTTGATCTTTGAGGCTGACTAGTTTTATATCCCATATGCATTTAGTGCCCATCATATACATAAGACAACATAGGCCTAACGCTGGCAGGGAGTAGGTGATACAAATTGGCAACATGTTTTGGTGTTAGCCCGATATCGTCAGGTATTGGAGTTTAATGAATAGCATGTGAATAATTAGTTAGCTGGTAATTCCTCACTTGTAGGCTCATTTGCATATACTGCCACATTGAACATAACGCTGATATATCCTCACGATAAAGAGACACTTATAGTTGCTTTGGTGAATAGGACAATATATACCACTGGCGTTAAATGCTGATAACGCACATTTTTGCATTTCTCGCCCTTTAGTGATTCCTCCTGTGACCACCAATTATACTCAAATTCTGAGTCAAGCTCGGTGTTTTGAGAAGACAAACTCATGACTGTAATTTCCTGAAATTCAGGCGATTGTTAACAAATTGTAATAATGCCTTGTAGTCCAACAAATTAATATCTCCTCTTCAAAAATGTGGAGCAAATTCAAGTAAACCTTTTTTTTGTTATATGTGTGATATATATAGACACCCCCCTTTTTTTTTAGCAATACAAAATTAATATCATCTCAGACCTGTAGGTTTAAATAACAATATAAAGGGAGAGAAATTACATCAAGAAATGTACAAATATCATTACTATTCATGTATCTTCCACCTGTTCCATATAAACCTCTCCATATCAATCATTTATGTAAAAGATATTCTAAACCTGTGTAAAATTCCCACTCTCAGCTAGGTCTCTATATTTCCCCCTATACACGTACGTAAGGTCCTATACAGGCGCTCCAAATATTGTCACTTCTCTCTTCCAAATCACTCACCTTTCTATAAGACAGGTTGTGATTTTTGCAAAAGAGCTACAGAATGGGGGTCTCATTAAAGAGGCTTAATATGTCTCAAGATTATTATTATTCTCCACCAGATTCTCTATTATTCAGGAGATATTATCTACTCATCTGGAATATGAATTTTAACATAAAGAGGCCAGTTGCCAGCTGTATTTTAGATATGTGGGAGATGCAATATAAGCATGTGAAGGCAAACAGTATAATTGCGGACATGTAACTGAGCGTATAGTACAGAGGGGGCCTTATTTTAAGCAGTGTTTTATCATATAAGCATGATGGTAATACAAATATAATACACAGGGAAGCAGGCAATACTTATTGTTACATTTTTACCAGTGATGGCCTTCCCATAAAATAGTCTTGCAACAGCCGACACGTTTTGATGACATGAGCGGTAATAGCAATGCGTGTGCCATACATTCTATGCAGGTTAGCAGTCTGCCATTGTAATGTAGTCCACCAATTGTTATTGTACTAATCAAGGTACTTCCTTCTCTCAGATTTGTGAAAACAAGAAGGGATTACATGCTGGACCGCATAGGACCATTCGCCAGAGTAATTTTTATAACCAATTTAATTAACCAATTTAACTAAAACAACAACAGAAATGGACAAAAACACGTCGCAGATTTGATGTTAAAATTGACATGTTTGTTATTGTAATTTCCCAGCACGTACTGTAGTGACATGGGCTGTTTAACATAACATTTGTTTACACTACTTGATTATTTACTGTAGAAGCTAGCAATGCAGTTCAGTATATGAAAAGAAGGCTACAAGTGATTTTACACCATATAGACCAGTGATTTCCAACCTTTTTTTGCTTAAGGAGCCCTATTATTATATTGGGAAATTCTGTACAACCCCAACCCTCTCTAATAGCGCGTCTGAGATCAGATGCATTGTAAGGGACCCCAACCCTCTCTAATAGCATGTCTGAAATCAGATGCATTGTAAGGAACCCCAACCCTCTCTAATAGCGCGTCTGAGATCAGATGCATTGCAAGGAACCCCAACCCTCTCTAATAGCGCGTCTGAGATCAGATGCATTGTAAGGGACCCCAACCCTCTCTAATAGCGCGTCTGAGATCAGATGCATTGTATGGAGCCCCAACCCTCTCTCATGGCGCATCGGAGGAGGAGAACGGAACTTCCTAAACTAATTGGTATCTCCTGATGTATATATGTCCCCTCAAAACTCCCTCCAAATAAATTAGGGAGAAATACGTGTGCTGAAAAATTAACATACCTGAGGTACCATGGGAGATATGCTAATGTCTACACAAAGTATATTTAAATGAATCATCCTAAAATATATCCTTAAGACCAATCAGTTGAAAGACCCTTGTGATGTAGGAAGTAACAGTGTCAGACCCAACAGGAGCACAAAGCTTGTTTTTAAATGATATTTTATGCTAATTTTGGTGCATTAGCTTATTAACCAGTTATAGCGTATGTGCAATTGCTGCTTTTAACAAACAATTTTGTAGATATTGTTATTCTTTCACCTCAGAACACATCCATCAGGGAGAAATAACACTAAAAGTTTTATCTTGCACATTTACTTACACCTTCATTAAACAATTGCAGGATAATTGCTATTTGTATACATTTAAGAAATGTAAACCTACAATTACTCTCAATTATAAGGGTGGCAAACATAATTGTTAAGGTAATTACTGTAACACACTCTATCAAGGGTTTCTCCTACGGCTGATCTTAAGCTTGCAGCTGGTGTAAGGATCAGAAAGCTGTCAGGCTGCGGATACAAGAAACTGAAGTTTAAGGTTGCAACATCTGTATTTAAAGCCCTTAACAAATTCAGTTCATGTCATTTAATGTGTCCTGACATCTTCCCGACTTCTGGCTAAAGACAGTAGAAGGAAGGCATTCCTTGGTCCCAATTGTAAATCCTTCTCTCTGTGGATAACTGCTCCTCTGCTGTTGTGTGTGTGTGTGTGTGTGTGTGTAATGTACATAAGCAGGGAAGTAGCAGATTTTAGAAACAGTGTTACGGATAGCTATGCCCTTCCTATCTCTAAGAAATGCAGGGCTGTGTGCGTGAGGGCCCATATTCGGTGAGGAGAGTGCCAGAGAAAGAGGAGAGTACCATTAGAAAAATAGGTTTCAGAAACATGTACTGCAGTGCAAATCTTTATTTTTCTGTATCCGGTTTTATACTGTGCCGTGCTGAAATGTCACTGACAATAAATGTATGTATGCAGCATGTATATCTTTTATTTATATTGCGCCCAGGGTGCAATCAGCGCTTTAGCAAAGAAACATTACAGTACCGGAAATTATAGTGCAATAAGTACAGCAAACTATCAGACAATAGGAAAGGAAATCCCTGCCCCGGAGAGCTTACAATCTAAGGCCTCGGTCATGCTCCCTGCTGGCGTGCTGAGGCGCGCTGAGGCGCAGGGAAAGCGGGTGCCTTCCCTGGCCTTGCGGTTGCTTACCGCACGCGCTGTCAGCGGGCCGTCAGGGGGCGGGCCGGGGGTGGGCGCGTCACTGGCCGGGGGCGGGCCAGTGACATCACGGAGCTGGTTCTCCCTCATTGGGCGAACCGCTCACGTGACCGGCCTGTCGCACCGGCAAGCGGGGGAATTTTAAATTCCCCTAAGACCTGCGCTTCCGCAAGTGCGCGGAAGCGCAGGTGAGCCCCTACTAAAGCCGCTCTAATTGCTGCTGTAGGGGCTCAGTGCTGAGCGTGAGCGCGCGTCAGCACACTTCCGCCAGCAAGCGCTAAACATGGCCAAGGCCTAAGTGGTATGTTGGGAGACTTACAGAGACAGTGGATGCGGGAAGAAGTGTTGTAGATGGCAGTGCTTGGCCACTGTGGTTGGTAGCTATTGTGTTAAGATTATGAACCATATCTAGCACTTCACATTTGAATGGGTCGTATTAACAATGAAATGGGCTGTAAGGCGTCCTATGGTTAGCACCACTTAGTAAGTATGGCCATGTGTGTTACATTGATCACATACATATTACATAGTTACATAGTCACATAGTTACATAGTTACATAGTAGATGAGGTTGAAAAAAGACACACGTCCATCAAGTTCAACCTATGCTAAATTTAGACGACAGATACTTTATCCTATATTTGTATTTACAGTATATTGATCCAGAGAAAGGGAAACAAAATCCCCCAGTGACATTTCATCCAATGATATGTCTTAAGTGGAAAAATTAATTCCTTCCTGACTCCAAATAATTGGCAATCAGATTTCTCCCTGGATCAACATCCTTCCCATGTTTACTTATTTGGTGTATCCCTGTAAACTTTTCCTTTCTAAAAAGATGTCCAACCTTTTTTTTTAACAAATCTATTGTATCTGCCATCACTGTCTCCATGGGTAATGAATTCCACACTGTAACTGCCCTTACTGTAAAGAACCTTTGTTGCTGGTGAAATCTCCTTTCCTCCAACCTAAAGGGATGGCCCCGAGTCCTTTGTACTGCCCTTAGGATGAATAGTTCTTTTGAAAGCTCCTTGTACTGTCCCCGATTATATTTGTATATATAGTTATCATATCCCCTCTTACATATGACCAATCATATGTAAATGACAAGATAAACGTTAGCTTTCTAACTTATATTTAGCTGACACATTCACTGGAAAAAAATATAACATTTTTCCTGGGATACCCCTTCCTTTTTAACCCCGCAGCGAAACTCTGATGTTTAGTTTGAGTGGCTGTATTGGTCAGTGCACTTGTAGAAGAAACCTATGGGTTTACGAATGTCCTGTGCAGTGTTTTAATTTAATCTATGAGGAACTGTTATGTTGGTCAGCTTAAAGGCATCACAACTAATGAGGTGCTGCAAATATATGTCTTCAAGCCCCCTTGCATGCAATGGCGAAGAAACGTTGCAGTCTCTTTAGGAATAAAATGCGCTTGTTTCTCTAGGTCACGGGGCGGCCAACTCCAGTCCTCAAAGGCCACCAACAGGTCAGGTTTTCAGGAGGTCCCCGCTTCAGCACAGGTGGTGCAGTCATTATGATTGTGCCACCTGTGCTGAAGCAGGGATATACTTTAGGACTGGAGTGGGCCGCCCCTGACCCAGGTAAAATGGCAATGTGGCTTTCTTCTTGCTATACTGGAAATGCAATTTTGAAAAACACATCAGACACTGGAAACCGTCAATGGTTTTCAGAAAATGATCTTGAACACTACCTTAGACACCAATCGGGAGGATACCTAATGTCCCTCTTGACATATGGAGGACATACATATACTGTCCTGATGAAATAGTCCAAAGAACATTGCTTCCACTTTATTTTTCCATTCTGATTGAAATATACAATGTAACATTTTCTGTTATTAGGGTTGCCAGACGTCCCGTACATACGAGATTATCCCTTATTGCGTTGACTTGTCCCGTGAGCCCGGAGAGGCGTGTCGGGATGCATCATTTCCCCGTATTTTTGTTCCTTGAGGTGAAACGCCTGAACTTAAAAATGACTCCAATGAAATGAGTCATCGAAACGGAATACATTTCTACTCGAGTGGAATAGTTACCCTTTTCCGATAAATGTCGCGTGATAAAATTATCAAATGATTAAAATAATAAAGTTATCACACTGCCTGGTCTCTCCTAATACCATGATATCCCCTCCGTCCCCCTCTAGGCATAACCCAGCGCGCGTCTTTCCCGGCCCCACCGAGCGCAGAGATGATAAAAATCAAAGAATATAGCAGTCACGCGGGAGATAACATTCAGCGCGAAGCGTTGGCCAATCACTCATTATGACATCACACTTTCATACTGGATTTCGGTGTCCCATATTATAAAAACTTAAATGTTGCCACCCTACCCAAGCTTCCACCGCTGTATAAAAGTTCAACAATCGGGTTTGTAACCCTGAGCAGCATGAAGTCCCATGGTCCTGAATGGCAGTTGTGGGCTAATCGCACCTTCATACTTTATTAAATAAGGGCTTAAAATAAAGGCTGCTGTGAGACATTTGTGACTACACTTTTACATTGTACATTCAAACGAACAACATCTAGACAATTTAGAGTACTTCATTGAACTTTTACTTTTAAGGAACAACTGGGTTAAAATGACCAGTGTCACAAGTGCACCTACAGTAAGTATATACTACACCAGGGGTGGCCAAGTCCAGCCCACATGAGCCACCAACAGGCCAGGTATAAGGGATATCCCTGCTTCAGCACAGGTGGCTCCTTCACTGATTGAGCCACCTGTGCTGAAGCAGGGATATCCCTTATACCTGGCCTGTTGGTGGCCCTAGGGGACTGGGGTTGGCCGCCCCTGCACTACAGTAACATGCAGATCTTTCAAAAATGTATAAAAGACAAACACTGCTGGGGTTTGGCTTTATCCCAGATTCGTAATGTGAGGAGGAGCGTACTCAAATACACAGTAACCAGAACTGAACTGAACCAAGTCCTTTGTTTCTCTTCCCTTAGTGTCCACTGGTCCCCAAATGTTCGCTTGCAGCATTGTTTGACAATGTGTCTTTTCCTGTTCCCCCTTTTATTTTTTTAGTCATGTACTATAACTCAACATAAAAAAAAACTATAGGTAACCAGTTAAAATAAATAAAAAATCAAACTGAATGCAGGTACTTTGCTGTTTAAATAACGAGGGCAGTTTAGTAAGTCAGTATTAATTCCCACTTGACATACAAAAAACAAAACATGTTTTTTTTTTTTTAAACCTTTTTTATTGTTGCCCTGCCACAATGTAAAGTTCTCTTCTACCTTCGCCGTCCTTGCAGGCGGCTTCACCGCTGGCCACAAATCACCCCTTCCCTTCCCTGACACATTTTCATCACGCTCTGCCTGCCTGATCTAAAATGGCTGCCAGGCGGGAGGGCGGAAAGAAAATATTAAAAAGACGTTATGATTGGGGAAGGCAGGAAAAAGAGAAAGATAGGGAGAGGCGGAGAGAATGTCAAAGCTCAAGCCTGGCATTTGCTTATTTAAATTCAATCATGCAGCCCCAGCCGAGCTGAGAAATAGATGACCTGCATTATGAATTTCTGATCAGACGACTGATATGTTATAAGAAGGGACGTAATCTCATTGCGAGAGTCTTTTTCTCCTAGCAAGGGCATGTGATAGCCGCCCTTCACAGGCAGCTTTTTGCTTGCCCTTTCTCTAATTCATTCGCTTTCCTTATAAAAGGGGCAGAAAACCCCAGAATAAGCATTTTCATGATGATAAATGCACAATAATGGTTCTGCCTCGGAGATGGGGATGTGCCCTAGGAAACCAGACATTGCTCACCCAGGCAACATATTTCTCCGATTTAAACCTAATGACATTTTTTCATTCCTTCGCTCTTACCACAATCATACAAATCAGAGAAAGCGTAGATTCCGCCTTCCCCTTTTTCCTTCTTGTTTTCTCCTATTTTGTCATTCTGACAATAATAAGAAGAAAGTATGTTGGTTCAAGTGTAATTTGTCATGTGTTTATAATATAATAATAATTTGAATTGTCCCAAATTCATCCAAACTACTCTCATGATTTAGTAATTATTTTATTCATTTTGGGCAGTATAAACCACTGTCTCCCATACAAATTCATAAAAGTATTTATGGCTTAAGGGCGATGAGATTTAGAGGAACTGAATTAGGTACAGGAAAACCTTACAAACTATTAGTGTATTGTTCTTTAATTGTAATATAACGAGGCTCACGCTGAGCCATAAAACCCTAAAGAAGTCCATGGAATATGGACAACACATGTCATAGCACGTGTTCCTGTGTGCGGAGTTATGCCAGCCATGTATAAGTGCCATACTTGTAGTGCCTCTTGCTGAAAAGTTGACCTAAAAGGAGGGGTGGTCTCATGGTAATACATTAACCAAGGGGGGCTCAACTCCAGTCCTCAAGACCCCCAACAGGTCGGGGTTTCGGGAAATCCCAGCTTCAGCACAGGTGGCTCAATCAGAGGCTCAGTAAAAGACTGAGCCTCTGATTGAGCCACCTGTGCTGAAGCAGGGACTTATTGAACCACCTGTGCTGCAGCAGGGACTGATTGAACTACCTGTGCTGAAGCTGGGATTGATTGAGTCACGTGTGCTGAAGCAGGGATATGCGGAGAACCTGAGCTGTTGGGGGGTGTTTGAGGACTGGAGTTGAGCCCCCCTGCATTAACCTTTGATTTGGGATAGGCTGGTTTAAAATGTTGCCTCCGTGGGCACTTACCCCGGGGCCGCCTCCTCCTGCAGCGCGCACCCTCCTCCTGGTGACGCCGCGTTTCCATCACGCGTTTCCTCTCCCCCGGCAATCAGTGGGGAAGAGAGCGGGGCCTCTGTATGCCACCCCCCGATTTTGCCACCCTAGGACCCGGCCTATCGGGCCTAACGGGAAATCCGCCACTGGTGGCAGCACTTTGGCCTAGAGAAGACCTGGACAACTTATAAAGTGAAACGGGCCAAACTGCTCAAAGGAAAGCAGATTCGGGCCGCACTTAAAATTACCCCCTCCTCCCCCCTCACAACTCTTACCTACCCCCTCACAACTCTTACCTACCCCCTCACAACCCTTATCCACAACATGCTTCCCCCACCCAGTCATATCCACAACGCAAGATGATTCATGAGCCACTGATTGAGCCACCTGTGCTGAAGCCGGGATATCCTGAAAACCTGACCTGTTGGTGGGGTCTTGAGGACTGGAGTTGAGTCCCACCCTGATCTAGAACACTGTCTCATATTCATGTTCATTTGAAAAGTTAAACAGCTAAATATGTCGGCACAAGTCACCCTCCTCGATGTATGAAACGATGATGTTTTTTGATTAATTGCTGTAAAGCTCATTTCATTCCATTTTTTTTGCAGAATGAATTGTAATGCTTTTCCTGAGTTTTGATCTGGTGACTGGAAACACGACGCAAAGCTTCTGTACACATAAATTAAGAGAGATCCTTATTCCCAGAAAAATTGAGTCATCGTAACAATGCGAGGACTGTGGGCAAAGAACTGCAAATGCAATAATTGGTTAAAGGCTTCGAAAACTTTTAAAAAGTTTCACAAATGAGCATGAAATGGAAGAAGTGAAAGAAAGTGAGGTCTCACACACTATGACATTCTTCTATTAGCCTGTATGGTCCATAACTTTTTACTAGCTTTTATAATGGAAAACATTAGTGGCATCAATTGTAATACCACATAATAGCTTTTAAGTAAAATTGTTTTTTGAAGTAAAGGATTTTTGTCTTGTGTAATTGGGCTGACATTTCTTTTAAGAGTCTTAGGGTTACTTTATGGCAGTTTTTTTTTTTGCTTTTTAGTACTGCTGTTTTTTGTTTGAACTTTACATAACAACGTTGCAATGCAAACACACACAGGGGTACAATTGACAGCACCCATTTAATACACTGAAGACTTCTTCCACATGTTAGCAGGGGGAAGATTGCTTCACCGCATATTAAGTAGGGGCCCCTGGTTTTTTTACTTAAAGCTGCAGTCCAGGCTGCCTTTTAAATTAAAAAGAAAATCCATTCAATATGTGCATCAATGCAATCCACACAATAAGTAATTAGCTAAGTTGCCGATCGATCCATTTTCCTTTGATCGATCAGCGAAGATTCGGCTTGGGGGGGGGTTCACTAAAATGCTGTCAGTGCAGCAGAAGAAGATCAAAGATGCCAAGTTCTGTGGGGAAGATCATGTGACCAGGTAGTCACAAGATACAATTGGTGCACTGCTAGAGAGAGGGCAGGGCTCAAAAAGGGGTGTGCCCGAGCCTGTTTCAGAAGAGGAAGGGGATGTGACTTTGTAAATGGTTGCTATAGGAACAAAAAATGCTTGTTACATTATAATACATTAAAAATGTCTTCAAAAATTGTTGTTTTTTTTAAATGCTAGAAGTATTTTCTCATACTATGGAACTGATTTATTTAAAAAAAAACACATGTAGGATATTGCTTTATCTGCAGCTTCAATAATAACAGTTCAACACATTGACTACAAGATTTCCAATATTCTTTCATTTTTTCACAAGGGTCATCCTACTAGCATAGGAAAGGTACAGAATACGGTCAGATGTATGCCTGTTTTTATTTGAACAAAGAGACAGAGAGCGCACGCCCCATAGTGTAACACTGCAACATTTAATATGGGGAAGGAAAGGTGGGGGGATTAAAAACACTCACAATGTACAAGTAAAAATAGAGCAGTATGTGATATATAATCACCACCAAGGCAGGTAACGTCTTGTATCAAGTAAGCAGTCCAACAACGACTGGAACCAGGCTCCCGACAGCGTTGATCCCTCGGGTTCACTTGAAATCCTCCATTCAATGTGGTATCAGAGCTGGCCTCAATATTACACCGTGCACTCCCCGGCCGTAAAGGATGCACGCAGCGTGATGACGTAGTGTCGTAAGGTACGTCCCTGACGCGTTTCGTGTCGAATCCATGATTCCGGTTATACTACGGCTGACTCTAAGGGCGGAATCTCTGTTAATTGAGTTACCAATCATGATCGAGGCACTTTGGTATACAAACATTGCCATACTGTTCAGGGACATTCCCTTTGATAAAGTTGCTTTTGTTGCGACGAAACGCGTCAGGGACGTACCTTGCGACACTACGTCATCACGCTGCGTGCATCCTTTACGGCCGGGGAGTGCACGGTGTAATATTGAGGCCAGCTCTGATACCACATTGAATGGAGGATTTCAAGTGAACCCGAGGAATCAACGCTGTCGGGAGCCTGGTTCCAGTCGTTGTTGGACTGCTTACTTGATACAAGACGTTACCTGCCTTGGTGGTGATTATATATCACATACTGCTCTATTTTTACTTGTACATTGTGAGTGTTTTTAATCCCCCCACCTTTCCTTCCCCATATTAAATGTTACAGTGTTACACTATGGGGCGTGCGCTCTCTGTCTCTTTGTTCTTATAGATTTTGCTGTGGAACTGGTTCTTCCATTTGAGAGCTGCCGTGGACCCCTGAATCCTGTACATTGTCCTGTTGTCATCTTTCAGGACTTACCTTAGGGTTTGGACATTGGACTTGGAATTTTTCACGTTATTATTACTGTTTAATTGGTTGTTTTTTCTAGTGTGCAATTATTTCACTATTAATGGTTTTATTTGTAATCTATAGGTATTTTGAATCATTTTTCATTTTCATATATATATTTATTGTTATAAGATTGGCGCTTCTTTAATCACTTTCTGTTTTTATTTGTATATATATAATATAACATGATATAACAAATATAATCACACATGTTTCTCTTTTTATATTTAGCTGTTATGCAGTTAGAATGTTTGCACATTTGCAAATAACTCAATGCATGTTTAAACATAAGAATGAAGCATAAGAATGAAGCATTTTATTAAAGATACACCGAGAATGGACTAGATACAGGGGTTGCCAACTCCAGTCATCAAGGGATACCAACAGAGATATCCCTGCTTCAGCACAGGTGGCTCAATCAGCTGAGCCACCTGTGCTAAAGCAGGGATATCCGTAAAACCTTGCCTGTTGGAGGCCCTTGAGGACTGGAGTTGGCCGCCCCTGGACTAGAAGACAGTGGAAATCCCGTGAGATCTGCGCACGCGAGTATCCTGGGAGAATTGCAGAAAAGGCCGGGCTACATTTTGCACATGTGGAGAATTGTTGTAATGTATTTTTGTTAATTTCTGCCTTGTTATTTTGCAATTGTAAATAAAATGAAAAAGAAAAGAAAAGAGAATGTGCGTTTGCTTACAGTTCTTACAGTCCCAAATCCAACTTTCTTGTTGGTTGAAATTCGGGGCGGGAAAAATAAAACAACTGCCCCTCCCCTATATTTTATATTTATGCATTATCTTGTTGTACTAAACCTCCGTCCGATTAACCCAGAACCGGACTGAGTCTGTAATACCACCAGGGAATATGGACCAGTGAAGATTGCGCCCCCCCCAATTGTGCTGCTCCATGAGCCCACCTAGTTTGCCTAATGGTTAAAGCGTGCCTGGCACCTGGGGTGGTATCTACCCTTTATGGTGAGTGCCCCGTCTATTCTCCTGCTTAAAACATATTTAACCATCTACACCAGTGATTCCCAGCCAGGGTCCCGTGGAACCCTGGGGCTCCTTGAAGCAGTCTCAGGGGTTCCTCCTATGGACCACAGACCCCCACTCCCTGGGGGTAGGGTTTTTTTGGTATGTATTTTGTAGGGTGGATTGAGAGAGAGTGGGGTAATTGACGGAAGGTAGGGGCGAGTGAGAGAAGAGAGGGGGGCGGGAGGGAGTGAGCGTGGAAAAGAGGGAGTAAGAGTGAGACGCTAGGGATAAATACATGCGAGGCGGGAGGGGGGGGAGAGATAGTGAGACGGAGGGGAGAGAAACGCATGGGTAACGGGTGGGAAATAGAGGTGGCTCGTGAGATGTAAAATGTTGTGACTGACCCCTGTCGAACCTATTATGTGTCAGCCAGATAAGGGGTCCCCGAGATTTTTCGAAATACTTCAAGGGTTCCTCCAAACAAAAAAGGTTGGGAATCACTTATCTACACCAATAGTCACCTAAGAACGGGATATAACCTGGAGATTATTGCCTTGCTTTGTGTAGATTATTACTTTACTAAACATTTAATCCACTAACAACTTTTCTTTCTCAAGGGTACATTAAAGGTGTAGTCCCACATATTCACATTTTTGTTAAAAACCCTTTTTGCTGTATGTTGTCTGCAATGATCCCCTCTTTACATACTGCCCTCTGGATATTTTAAACATCATTTGGCTACTTAAAATATTGGCCATTTTCTCTTCTTGAAGCAGTGCCTACTACAGAATTGTTTCCCTTTTCCCCCCAAATAAGAGCCCTATGACGGTAATATGACTAACTAATGAGCATATCAATGGATGAGCTGCAATGTCACTATGTACCCGACTCACACAGAAGTTAGAGGAACTTGAAAAGAAGCCGGAGGCTGCTCCTGAAACAGACATGTGCTTATGTTAGGCCAGTGGTCTCCAAACTCAGTCCTCAACAGCCGCCAACAGACCAGCTTTTATGGATATCCCTGTTTCAGCACAGGTGGCTCAATCAGTGGCTCAGTCAAAGACAGAGCCACTGATTGAGCCACCTGTGCTGAAACAGGGATATCCATAAAAGCTGGCCTGTTGGTGGCTCTTGAGCACTGAGTTTGGTGACCCCTGTGTTAGGCGACCAAGACCAGTGATTGCCATCAGTAGAGCGGCAGAAAGAATGAAAATAAGAGGTGCATCTAAACACAAAAGCAGGAACATTTACCCCTCGGGAAATGAAGGTTCTGCATTGTATCATTCCATTCCTCCCGCAAAAGCTCATTACCAGTGGACAAAACGGGACGTATTTACATATAGACCTTTGCACCGTATGCCAGCCCTCGCTGTCTGCAAATTCCAATCACCCTCAATAATAATATCCATTGCAGAAGATTCGCTTTGACTGAGTATGTCAACAAACTTGAATTGGTGCGTTCAAATCATTATTTTTTTCACAGACAGAATGTATGATTATATGGGCATTATCTTCAAGTAAACCTACATTAAATGTAAATTATTTCATAAAAAATGCTCTGTTTAATATATATATATATATATATATATATATATATATATATATATATATATATATAGTATAAACTGTTTCAACACTGCTTAACTTGGCTTTTTGTACAATTATTGTAACCTCTTGTGTTTCCGAGATGCCCACTTGCTGTTGATTCAGCACAAAGCCAAACTTCATGTGCATACTTCTTTGAGTGGAAAAGATGAACGATAGAATGCGGTTTATTAACCCTTTGGATACCGCACAGAACCCCAGCAAGCTCTTTTTGGGAACCCCTGAGCCCCCTTTGGATACCGTCAGGCATAACCACTACGTCATTGGGTCTGGCACTCCAGCAGAGGTAAATGAGAATTTTCACAGGTACAGTAGTGTTAGGACCTGCATACTTGTCATGCCTTGACGTGGCTTGCAGGCTTATAATGCTTTGGTTTAACTAAATTACCCTTACTCAAGAGAATATTGAAGTATTTCACTATGTATTTTTGTCCCATTGGATGCAGCACTGGGCTTTTCTGTCTTTTGTTGTATACATTTGGCCACGCTCAGTAGCGCTCCTTTTAACACTAATATATATATATATTATTACATATATATGATGTGGTGGGTTTTGGGGTTTCTGAGCTTGCTGGGGTTGTGTGCTTATTAACTCCAGGGGTTACGTCATGCCTGCAGAGTGCTTGTCTTCTAGGGGAGATCACGTTCTGCGTTTCTGTGGATCGCAGGACGCAAAGTGCACTGCGGGGTAACGGAAAAAGGTTTCCTCCTCTTTCGTTTCCGGGTTAAGGTACGCCACGATTACCTGAACGCTACGATCGTGGTTTGCCGGAGGGCCCATGGTTAAAAAAGTCTTGGGTGCAAAATCGATATACTTGGGTATTATATGTCTTTAGTAAAAATGTCCTATTACAGCAAAGGAATGTGTCCTTTGAAAAATCTGGTGATGTTTTCCCCAAGGGAAATATTTATATATAAGCACTTTAGCTATCTTGTAAATAAGAATAAACACAAGGAGATGATGTATCAGGAAGACTCAAATAACAGCATGCAGCATTTAAGTAATTAACTAGTCTATCCCTTGGTGCACCATTTCCAATCTAGCGCATACATCTTCCACAGGTTCCTAAACAGACAAGGTTAAGACCAGCTCAGATACTGTGCTAGAAGTGACACATAAAAAAGGGGAGACAAATGACAACAAGGCCCATTAAAATGGACATAAACCAGCAGTTAAGACTCCCTGCTATTTTCAATTATGCATGGTGAAAAATATTATACAACATTTGATGTAGACCACAGAGCTGGCACACTTTTGCCAACATGAAATCTCTATCCGGATCAACATTCTCCATCATTACTCAAGGAAACAGGGGCCCCTTTCCAGTATTCTAAATGGGTCTCAGTTGCAATTCTGGGAGAAACTGAAGTTGGACTATATTTTATGAGATCATTTATATGAAATTAAAGAGAGTGGGGAGGAGAGGGGGAGGAAGTTCACTCATTCCCCCTTTTTCTTGGGGGGGAGGTTATTGTTCATGGTTTTAACATGTTCAAGTATTATGTATTATGTTGATACTGTGACAACTCATTTTTTTTTTTAAATAAATTTATTAATGAAATTATCTACCAATATCCACTTGAAGGATGCTTGCAAGATCAGAGCCTTTCTGGCTGTTACAAGGAAATAGCAGTTATAACCATTGACAGTAAAAAGAACTATTGTAAAAATAAATGATACTGTATATATAATATACAAGGCTTTCGCTAGAAGCTCAGATAGAACTACAGGTATGAATAGGATATAGCAGTGATCCCAAAGTCTCTGTGACCTGGGCTTATTTATAAAGGGGCTTATGTACTAAGAATATATAATATATATATTTTTTTTATTGCCAGTCAAAATGTCGATGTTAAAAAGTAACACAAACACTTTACAAAATGTGCATTGTACAGTATGTATAAGACTTTGTGACGCTTAATTTGTCTTTTAAATGATTTTTGACGCATCGCTTCATGTTGAATACCTGGTTGATACAATTGAAACTAAAACAGAATTATGTGTATTTTTTTATTGATAACTAGTGTTAGTAAATATAAATTATTAGTGTAACACAAGGGTGGAAATATCCCGGGCCACCCCTAAAATGTAGCCCCTGGCGCCTGTGCTAAACGAAAATATAGGTCTTTAGCTTCCATTCCCGATGCTGCTTTGTGGGTGCGTTGACAAATCAGTCGCCGCCACGCTGCTTAGTGTGGCGTTCGGGGGGGGAGAGCGGGTGGCTGAGGAGTGGAAGAGCTGGGGGTGAGAGCGAGTCAGAGCAATCCATGCCTGCCCCTTCTCTCATATCACACTGCAGTAGGGGAAGGGGGAAAGGAATGTGTGCCTGTGTGGTTGTGTGAGTGTCAGCGTGTGTTTGTGTGCCTGCATGTCTCAGCGTGTCACAGGAACACATACACAGAGCCACCAACGGGTGAGGAGCCGAACGTGCCTCCACCCGCCGCTTAATGCTGGCTCCTAAAAATTCTGGCTGGCTTCTAATTTATATTTTTGTCCACCCGTGTAATATTTTTCATTACAGTATAGCCATACTGTTAAAATACATTGTTATAATGGAAGATTCCTGCTGCGTCAAATAGATTTTTTGGGTTGATACATATTTTAGGCTAACACTATTACCAATCATGTTAGGGTTAATGTTATTTTGAACTTGGTGGGCGATTTTGACGCACTTTCTATTTTTTGGGGGGGGGGAGCAAACAAACATTTTTTTTTAGTACTTCAAATTAACTTCTCTATGACTAGGGAAGCCCAATTTTGTTTTTTTACGCTGTTATCGGAGGAATGCGCACACAAGCACTGTTAAACACGGGGTTTCCATGCACCAAGCGTGCGCCAAAAAAGCTGTTTGCCGCATTTGCACAAGGAGCCACAAACCTTAATAGAAAATAATAATGGCTGCAATATAAGAGAGCCGCCGGAGAATGTCACACTGATGTTTGTAATGAGGTAAAGTAATGCCAATTTGTAAAGAAAACATTTTTTGATTGCGTAAGCTGCCCTTCACCTTTACAACATTAGGTGTATATAAAACTAGTTTGTTTATTATTATTAGTTTATTATTATTAGTTTATTATTATTATTATTTAGTCGGCCCCTATGTGATTACATGCTTACTTCAGAAACTGGGGAAAAAAAGAAAACGGATTGTCATGTGTATACACCGGAGAAAGATATTGCATTAGGCGGCTTTATACTTTGTTACCCAATATAGCATATGTATTGCTGTGTGTATGAAGGCTTATGCTAAGAGCAGTAGAGCAAAGGGAGGTGGATGGTGGTTTCTACAAACAGGACCCAATTGGAATATTTTTTTCTGCGGCAGCAAGGCAGACAGAATGCCTGGCCTGGACTCGCCTGGCCTGGACTATACTCTCCTGGACTGGCCTGGACTGTCCACCTCGTACCCAACAAAGGAGAGGCTTCAGCCTTGCACATTGTATTTGAATGCCGTGTTTTTTTAAATACTGTAGTACAAGAAAAGTAAAATATATCATTTCAACTTTGTATATTCTTAGCAGAGTTTTGATATTGTGTGTTTGACCCAACATTGTAAAAGATGATCAAAAATAGGACTTTGCATAAGTCTGTGTTCAGGGGCATTTTATTGTAGAAGAAAAAAAAACGTTCACTTTTTAAAGGACGAAGACTGAGCCCCCTGCGCTGACACAGGGATATTTTTATTTATTTATTTATAAAAATATTTTACCAGGAAGTAATACATTGAGAGTTACCTCTCTATTTTTCAAGTATGTCCTGGACACAGTGTTATAAAAAATACATAAAACCTGGCCTGTTTGTGTCCCTTGATGATTGGGTTTGGTATAAATAAATACATTTTGGCATATTTATTAAGGTTCCCATGCAATTAATGGGCGCAATTATCTGCAAATTGGTCTAAACAGCTAATTGTAGGTGTGTGGCTGTCCAGGGTAAGAAATTATGTTTATTATAAGCTTTGCTCCA
Source organism: Ascaphus truei (assembly GCF_040206685.1). Classification (NCBI taxonomy): domain Eukaryota; kingdom Metazoa; phylum Chordata; class Amphibia; order Anura; family Ascaphidae; genus Ascaphus; species Ascaphus truei. The sequence continues at coordinate 9,983,741 of NC_134501.1, forward strand.
TGAATAAACTGCACTTTAATGTAAACATGCAAAGCCACTTTCTGCTTGTAAGCATGCATTTCCTAGTTGTCGGTACGGGTGAGTCAAGTCAATGGGAGTTAACGCTAGAAAGGGTGTAATAATCCATACCAGCACTTGATGCATCTGCCCCTGAATGTATTATGTGCATGGTATTTAAAAAATCCATGTATACAAATAGGGCATCTTCAGAATTTCTTCAGGAGATGGGGTATACACACTAACCCAAACAGAAGAATTTGTAGCTGCATTAAAGAACTATATAAATAAGCAAACAGTGCTGAATCTCAACATAATGTAGTAGGTTACGACTATAACACGTATTGCCAGATACACTAAACTGCACAAAGCGGTTCTGCTTGTGTTACTGCCACTGAAATGAGTAGTATTAGCGCGAGGAAAAGCACTTGTAATATTTAATGCATCCACCTGCAAGATGTTTCACGGATTCATTTGAATTCTGTGGGGTTTTGTTATACTGTAGTCCAGGGGCGGGCAACCCCAGCACTCAAGGGCCACCAACAGCTCAGCTAGTCAGGATATCCCTGCTTCAGCAAAGGTGGCTCAGTCTTCGACTGCATCACCTGTGCTGAAGCAGGGATACCCTGAAAACCTGACCTGTTGGTGGCCCTTGAGGGCTGGAGTTGCCCACCCCTGCTGTAGTACTATAAAGTAAAAACTGCAATAAGTTTATCAAATAAACGATACATATCCAGGCATTAAATTTTTCAAAGTCTCTGTTGATGGATCTTTAAAACCTTTATTGTCCCCCAATATTGTTCAACATTTTGCACAGCACATACGGAATCACATATACTGTACACTGATACATCAACAGCAGAATGTATTTGAGAAACGGGCAGAATAATAGGTACCCTTCATCTCATGGATACTGCAGATCAAGCACAAAAGGGAGGTTTTTGTACAAAATGTATTTTCTTCTGAGTAATGTTACTAGAATAATAACATACTGTACTTTGCCATGCAATTGCAGAATATAGTAGCGTGTCCCTTTGTTCTGTTGTATAATTAAGCTTACTTTTGCCTATATCGTTCCCAGAATCTTTTTATCTGAAGTTGCAGCAGTGCCTTAGCTTTCATCTCAATGGAGGATTATCATTCTTTCCCACTGGTTGGTATTTTGTTTATTAGCCCGCTGCTTTACCAGTTTATTCATTTTAATCTCTAAAGATTGGTCAGCAAAACCCCCAGAATACACAACTTTCAGATTTTTTTTATTTTCTTTCTGCCCTTTTTCATAGCATGATGTGCGCTTTGGAGGCTTCCAGTGTTATAATTTTAATTATAAGTATATATGTAATTTCGGTTTAGAATCAAATGTACTACAGGGCACTTTAATGGAAGCAGACTGCCCTCTGCAGGCGAAAAATAAAACACCCAGACAGAGCACAGTTTAACCAAGCCCAAGGTGGCTCATATTACTGATAAATATTATTATTAAGATATATCATGGAACCTAGTAATATTATTTGAATGTTCAAACAGAAGACCAAGGGCCTCATGCAGAGAGCAGCGAATTTAAAAATTGGAGAGTTTCAGAAAAAGTAGCTTTAATGGAGAGTTTTATTCTCCATATGCAGAAATGGGCGAAATCCGCTATTTTTAGCATTACTGCATGTGGAGAATTGTAAAGGAGGAGATTCGCGCAGCTGAAAGGGGGAAAAAAAATCGCGCTTTTTTTTTTTTTCCCCTATAGCCGGCGAGCTCCTGCTTCTTGCCAACTTTAGTTGGCGGAGAAAATTGACGAAAATCGCGCCAAAAACAGCCGCTAGATGGCGAGCGCGCCTTTCTGAATTCGGCTATTTTTCAGACTGGCGAGATGTAGTTTCTCGCCAGCCGCGCGGCGAAATTTTGAAATAGAAAAAAAAAATGGCGCGTTTTCCCTAACTCGCCATTTTCAGCTGTTTTTAGCGCGATTTTCTCCTAAAAATGGCGAGATTGCAAATAGCGCTGCTCTCTGCATGAGGCCCCAAATGTTTTACAATTAACAGCTATATAAAATCTATCAATAGTAATTTTAACAGCCGTTCCAAAGGGAAATAGTCTGTTAAAGGAGAAATCCAAGTAATTCCCTATATTGTTTTGTTTTTTAAATAAATCAATTCTGTAGTGTTAGATAATACTTGCTACATTTTTTTAAATTCACCTCTTAATGCCATTTTAATGAGTTTTAATATAGTGAGCACCGTTTGATTTCTATGGCAGGTTTTAGCCCACCTCCCCAGCAGTGCAAGATCTTTGCAACACTTGCCTGTTTGTGATCATTTGAGCTGCAAACTGTAACAATAGATAATGTTACCGTAGTAATATAAGGATACATTGTAGCTGCTGAGTTACACGGACCGAAGGATTGATTTGAAACTGAAAGGCGGCCATTTAGTGAACCCTGCCAAGCAGAATCTTTGCTGATCGATCACGAGAGAACAAATCGTTCGGCAGCTTAGGTAATTCGTTTTCAATAAAGGTAATCAAAGGCTACACATAATATGTATATTTTTTTTCTTTTAAAAAGTGGTGTGCAGACTGCCTCTAAACACCAGCTCCTGCCCGATATGACTATAAACATGAATGTAATAGTCATAAAAATAGTGACCATGCAGCTGCAAATTCAGCAAAGTAACAATGCAGGCTTTGCCAATACCCAGCCTTTCACACCAGCACAGATAGCAGGCTGCAAATTCAGCAAAGTAACAATGCAGGCTTTGCCAATACCCAGCCTTTCACACCAGCACAGATAGCAGGCTGAAATAATGCTGCATGCCCTTTTACTTTAAACTAATAATAGTAATAATAAGGAGGAGATTGCAGATCCCGTGAACGTCATTTCTCTAATGCATGAGAAGATGTTACAGTTACAAATGTAAAGTGTTTCACGACATGCTTGTACACAAGGAGCAGGTTACGCAGAATATGCCGGTTCCTTGAACCTCAATGCTGTTGTCGGTGAAAAAGCATGTTCCATAGTGCATGGGTGGCCAACTCCAGTCCCCAAGGGCCACCAACAGGTCCGGTTTTAAGGATATCCCTGCAGGAATATCCCTTAGACCTGGCCAGTTGGTTGCCCTTGGGGACTGGAGTTAGCCACCCGTGCTCATAGAGCAAACATCTGAGATTTTGCCAAGCAGCGAAAGAGAACGCTTTTCTGTAGGTTCTTGACATTTCCCCCATTAACTGTACAGCTTCTGGTAACCTCGTAATGACAGACCTTTTTTGAGACTACCAGAACGGTATGGGGTCTGATGAGGATCTCATTCTTCACACCACTCTTATAAATTGCTTTCCCCATTAATTGTTTCCATGGAAACACTGTATTTGGCTGATAAGGGGCGTCTTGTTTTTTTAATGGAATTCTTTATAATAAATTGCTGACTGTGGGGCAGGCAAGATAAATCCTTCAGCAATGTATCACCATACCACTTGATTTGCTTTTTGCTACTTTGTATTTTCTATACGTTAAAAAAATATGCATCTTTACTATTTATTAACTATGTACTAATAACAGCTACAATAAGAGTGTTGCTATTGAAAGTGGATTATTAAAGTGGCAGCACAATTGCAGGGTTAAGCAGTTATCTTCTAAGAACTAGTGACAAAATTGTACAACAGTCATTTTGCAGCCAAGAGCTGCTTTGCACTACAAAATTATAACCATGTTAATTAAACAACCCTGTATAAATACAGTCAAACATGCAATAGGAAATTAATTGGGAACAGAAAACACAACCTTCACTAATTAAAGTGCGAACAGAAGCATAACTAATTAAAGTAAATAAATAATTACAAATTTGACAATTAACTAGAATGCACTTTGTAGCTGGGAGACCATTCGTTGGGGGACCACGACAGCAAAACATTTAACATGTTGTACTTCATCATTTATTATCGCGCAAATCAGCCGCATAACCCTAACGCGTCTGTCATACAGGGGGGGGGCGAACTTAATAGGGAAACAATGAAAACAGCAACCCGCTCCTAGTCCAGTGTCATTCAGTTACAAAAGAAATACAGACACAAACGCTGATGTGTTTTTATAGACATTTACATATATGTAATGTCTACACAATGTGCCTCTACAGTACACCCGTGTCTGCATGCACACGTGTGCAGATCAAATGCTTGCAATGAAACTGACACGATTTAAAGAGGCATCGTTCAGCAACTTGTAATAAATCAACGCTCGCCTGAAACAAGTACTCTGAAGTATCCTTCAACAGAACAAAACTTTTAGGGTCAGATCCACAAAGGTCCGTTATTGACTTAACGAGGAGCTAGCCTAAGTGAACGCCTTGTTAAGCATTAATGTATTTTAGCTCACTGAGTGATATTTGCGGATGGAATGGGTATTGCGTTACAATAACAGACAATGATATGTAAAAGAGGCGTCCCCCTAACAACGCACATCCGCAAAGGTCTGTAAAAGTTAACACATGGATTTAACCTGACGTTAGTTAGGTCGTCGCTGAAGGTCGTGTTACTCCCCTCCAGATCCTGAAATATGGGTCTTGCTGGGGAGGAGAGAGATTGGTCTATAATTAGCTTTGTGGATATGCGTTAACCTCAGGGAAAACAACAGCCGTTAATGATTCTGATAAAGGCCAGCCATGAGTTAATGAACACCTGGGGCTCTGGGGCTTAGAGTGCAGATTAGGACCTATGCTGTTTGAATGCCCAGCTACTGGGAAATGGCCATTGCAAGCTCTGTCTTGGTAATGGAGTTGCCAGGTTACAAGGTAGCACCTTTGCAGTGTAACATAACATAAATGTGATAATATTAACAGGTTAGCTCTGTGTCACTTTGGCCCATAACCACAAAGCTCCATGAAATCACTTTACGAGACGTAAACCTAACTTAACTGAAACCCACAGCTTCAAACATAGGTTTGAAGCAGGGGGTCTCCGGAGCTGAATCCCATTCATTTCATCTCCGGGGATCCCCCTGCTTCCCAAAATACAGACCTCCGAAGTGGGTGCCCGTATCTCGGCAAAGTTTAAAGCCACCGGTGACGTGGGCCAATAGGAAGCTGAACCTGATGACGTCACGGCTTCCTATTGGCCCGCAGTACCCAAGAGCTCTGAAAAGCGGCCATTATGTGATCCTTGCAAGCCAAGCCGGAGTGGCTACCGGCACCGCCTTCGGACTAATGGTGCATCTTCAAAGGACAATAAGGCTGGGTCCATGGTGAGCTCACGCTCACGACCGTGCACATGACGTCACCCGCGTTTTAGCTGCAGTGATTTGTGGCCTGGGTAAATGCGATGGGGAGGCATGTCGGGGCCGTGGCCGTGACATCACGGAGCTGGATCGCCCTCATTGGGCGAACCGTTCACGTGACCTGGCCGTCACGCCGCAGACTCAAATTAATCTGATTCTTCGCGCACCGCACGCCCCATCGTGCTTGCGCATGCGCTGTCTATGGCCGTGATCATTGCCTTAAGGTCACTGTGATTGCTCCGCGCGATCTCGACGACTGTGGACGCGGCCTTACATAACATTAAGTCATGTTTTCTCCTGTAAAGACCATTGTGCTAACTATGACATAATCATATAAATAACAAATAATACAAATGACATGTGGCCATGCCTGGTTAGGCTACTAATCTACCCTGCCTGACATGTAAATCCTGGTATCAGTGCAGGCAGTGTTAGGCCCAATCCAAGGTTTTCCCCACCAGCAAGCAGCTCCCTTGAGTGACAGGGTAGGAGGCAGGCTAAGGCCGTGTTCTGCCCAATAAGAGACTCAGACCTTGGACCCTTCTGGCCATCTTTTATTCCCTCCCCTAGGGGAGTGGGACTGATACCTCTGACTCTAATAGGGAGTCAGGGAAGAGCTAGGACCACCTTTGCTGCCCATGGCCGGGGGAGCGAGTCCAGGGACCATCCGGTGGCCGGAGGCCTAAGGTATCCAGTGTATGCTGTTATATGCTGTGTGAAGAATAAAGACAGCTGCTGTTATAAAATATACTCCTGCCCCTGAGTGCAATCTATCAGGGCAGTATCGGTGAGTTCTCCTGCAGGGATTGTCTCCACATCCCTGGAGCCTGCAAGAGATGGAGGCGCTGACACCAGAGTAAGAAAGAACCACCATCTACCCCAGAATCCTGGCTGATGTCCCCACTACCATCGGCGGACCCCTCTGTATCCTGTAAGCCAGCAGGTACCAGCACTACACACCTGGTAGCAGGGCAAATCTCCCAGAAGGTGGGGGAAACACTGCTACATACACATAAAAGGAAGAAGCGCTTCCAGACATAAAAGTGACATCAGGAAAAGGAGTCCCTGCCCCGAAGAGCTTACAATCTAATTGGTTTGTAGGAAGAACGTACACAGGCAGTTGGAAGGTGTTCTGGTAAGTGCGTCTGCAAGGGGCCAAGGTTTATGTATGAGGTACATTATATAGTATCAGCCACGGAGCTACTCATATGCTTCGTTAAGGAGGTGGGTTTTAAGATGGGTCTTAAAGGTGGATAGAAAGGGTGCTAGCTTTGAGGATACCATGTTAAAGTCTGCGTCTGTTCCTCCGTTAGGTCTGGGCCTTAGTGAGCTGCAATACCTAATTACATACATTGTCATAAACTATATATGAGAGATAGCTTATCTCTAATTGTAAAAATGGAATTAGCTTACAAAAAATATAAGCCCCGGGGATTATGGGGGGGGGGGTGGGGGGGGGGGGGCAGGTGGTAAATGACTCCTTTACGCTGCTTTATGAAACTGGAGACACCCTGACAAAACCGGGTACATTTAGGGCAACCCAAAAAAATATGGGGTACGGTGTCTCTATGACCACGGTTTCACCAGCATTGAAGGGAAACATTTTGGTAAAAAAAGGAACGTAATGTGAATGTGGTACTGTTCCATCTTAACATGATCTTATATCCATATAGAGAATCCTTTCCTATCCCAGCTCGGATGTTTTCCCATTCTTCTCTATCCAATTCTGACCTAGTAATTCCAGTTCCCTTTTTTTTTTTTTAACATAATCCGGTTTATTGCAATATTTTAATTAAAGTAAAGATTGATATAAGCAGGAGATCAATCCCTTCAAACAGCAACAAGACCCTACTCGCCATGCAGTTTAGAGCAGATAATTAAACAAGGATGCAATTGTTACAAAAATGTTGTTAGGTAGACCCGATAAATCCCTGGTGGAAACAAAGTATTTCTGGACATCTCCTTGGAACATATCTAGAAAGGCCGTTTCTCACCTATGTATCGTGAATCCCATGGTTGAAAACGCAAGCAGAGGAGATTACTAAATATCCAAGGCTCACCTATAGTATTATAAAGGATATGGGGCCCGCCCAAAAATAATTACCCAGAACAGGTTTCAGAGGCTTCCTTTTTTAGAGGTAAGAAACCCAGAGTCAGAGGGACAGACGAAGGAAATATCCATCACGTAGGACGGCACAAAGGGAATACTCAACCCTAAACAGCGGGACAAAAAGGCGGTAGTAAGACTGTAAGCTCTCCGGGGCAGGCACTCCTTCTCCTATTGTTACTTTTATGTCTGAAGAGCTTATGTGTTATATTACTATGCCACGTGTGTTACTGCTGTGAAGCGCTATGTAGATAAAAACATACAAGGTGGGAACCAGGAGAAAGAAGAAAGGTGGCAGAAAACCACAAAAAAAGGCAGGATCCGCAATACACAAGAGAAAAGTCCTACTAATATTTTCAATCTCTCCAATGTAATACTTACAAAACATGACACTTTCCTTTGCAAAAAGGGTCTTTCCTTTTCCCCCACGAGTGGGACAAATACATTCAAACCATATGTAAGGAAATGAACCTTAAAAAGATATTTCCATTTTTTTAAAAAGTCAGTGATCGAAAAACAGGAATTTGAAAGAAGTGCACAATTACGACTGGGTAACAGAGATATCCAACATTTGATGACGGAGGGAACTTGATAAAGAAAGTGAAATCTGAATTATCCTCTGTATTGGAACACAGAACATGTTCTGCTACATGAGAGTGAAACCATAGATACACAGTAACCTTATTAAAGAAAATACATCTTTTCCCCAGTACATGCAAAAGGTAATCTCATTGATATTTGTACATTTGTGGAGAGCTGGAGAAATTATGTGATCGAGGTATGATATTAAACAGAACCTTAATAAAAAAAAAAAGCAAGGGCCCGTCGGATTAAATGCATAATGAAGATATAGTTATTAGACAGGCAGATACAGGTCTGGTCATTCAAAACATGGCAGTAACGTGTCTGCTTCTGTAATGTAACACTTATAAAAAGCTATTGTGCAATTTCCTCAGCACATACGGAGGTGGAAGTACATCTCCCCACAGCTAAGTCAGAGTGTCCTCTAATAGAATCAGAATTTAAGTATATTTTTAATAGGTTCCCAAGACCAAGGGTGCGCAAACTGGGGAGGGGGGGCAAGATTCTCCAGGGAGGGTGCGGTGGTTGCAGAGGCCCCTCGCTCTTCCCCAAGGCATTTAAATTACATGTCGGGGGATCGCGTGAGGCCTCTGCAACGTGGCAGAGACAAGGTAAGGTGGGGGGGGGGGCGTGAGCAGGTGGGGAGAGCAGGCAGGGTGGCGCAGGGGGAAAAGTTTACGCATCCCTAGATTAGCGGTGTCCTACTACCTTTCAAAAATACACAAGATGGAAGAGGATCCAGCTCAACAAGGAGGATAGGATGGTGCACAGCTCCGTAAAAAATTAGATGAGGGCGAAATTGCACAGCTTGTAAAAAAACATGTTTATTGGGTCGGCAAGATGTGCATAGTAGCAAGGCAATATAGGAAAGCTCTAACGCGTTTCACGCCTTTTTTTTACGGAGCTGTGCACCATCCTATCCCCGCGGTTCTGACGGATCTTCTTCCATATCTCTACCACTGGATGCACGCCCATGGAGTCAGGGCAGGATGGGTTCCGTGAGTAAAACTAGTCCCTGGGTGTTTTTCTGGGACTTGGGTATATGTCATTTATACTCATGATACAAAGGACATTGTTTTTTCCTAAATTTGCACGCATATTACAAGGGAAAGGTTTACATAAGGAGGGTTGTGGATTGGATGCTTCGGGTGATGCCTTGGTCTGCGTACCGCCATTGAGGCCATGCCTCCTCCCCCCCTTTCCTCCGTCATTACGGTCTGAGAGCAACATATCTTCAATTACTCAATATGGAGTTATTCCACAAACAACACCTGATGTAACAGTGTAGCACTGATTGCGAACCAATGGTTCAGTTGACAAAAAATACACAAGATTCCCCAAGGAGGCCTATAATGTCAGGGATTGTATACCTTACTATAAACCTTTCAGAGTATATAGATAACTTTCTTCAGGAGATGACAGAAGGCCTCAAATCCTAGATATGGGCTTCTGTAGAGCACTTATGGATTGTCTACAGAATTTTAAATGGGAAGATGATTATATCTGGGTCTCGGGTGAAGTAAAAGCTCTAAACACTTGCATTGCTTCTGATTTGGGTGCTCTAACCACAAAACCTACTATTATTAATATAATTTTATTCATCTTGACTTAGTTTGTGTGGGATTAAAATGTACCCCAAGCTACGTAAAACTGTTTCTAGGAGGAGTTTGTTGTATGTGTAATAATAACCCCTTCATTTCTAATATTGTTTTGTTTTTTTTGAAGAGGTACATAGATGATATTTTTTTCAGGAAAGGCAATTTGTCTACTCTCAATACATTTTTAGGATCGATTAATACCAGCTATTTGGGTTTATTTTTTACTTTTAAAGCAAATAACATTTAAAAAAAAATAAGATTTGCATTTATTCATTCAGGATAATAAAATTCAGACAAAGTAAAAAAAAAATAAACACTGTTCATAGCATCTCCCACTCTCAGGGGAACTTGCTTGCAGTGTGATTGTGACAAATCTAATACAGAGTGCTTTTCCTGGTAATGTACATGTTAATAGAAGCTTCAATCAGACTTAGATATATGCAACTAATTTTGACAGATTTATTATAAATCATTCTTCCTGGTAATGCACAGGTTATTAAGAATTTATATTAGTGTTAGGGACCCTTGAGATGTGGTCTGCCGTGTAGTGGCTCAGGGGCTTACAACAATTTGGCCAAAATGTTAAACTAAAAGACCATTTTATTTAATAGATATCTATACATGTATATTTAGGCACTGTACCGTGTATAAGTTTTCACTGGATGTGCACTGAGCTCTGTCTGTGGTTTATGTTATGTCTCTGGTTTTAACTGTTTATTGTAACAGCTACCTTAATGCCACACGTAACCACCAACTCAAATGGATTAGAAATATTCCATATGGCCAGTTTTAACAGAACCGTTGAAATTGGTTCAGAGAATGTGCTTATTAAATAGTAAAACGAGTTGAAAACTAGGTTCCTGGGGAAAAATTACAAGGCTAAGATTTTAGACAAGACCCAAAAATGAGCTACAGATTTGGATAGAACACACCTTTTAAAAAAGTGAAAATAATTAATGGGCATATTTCCAGGAAGCCACATTGATTATGAGGTATAATAATAAAAAAAAATAAACACTGGTATATCTTACAGTCTGATCATATTCTGGGGAAGGTGCTCTTATCCAAGCCAAAGTCATTTTTATTAAGGACAGAAGTTGAATAACCCTGAAGTTTCAATTACCCATCTCAAGAACTACAGACTCAAACAAGACGATGGATCAAAAATAAAAGACTGTGCACTTATCATAAAGAGAGTTGAGGACTTCAACATTAATTTATACTGAAATACGATTAACACAGGGCTTAATCCAACAGAGGAAGAGTGAGAAGAAACCACCCATGATGCGTCCTTCCAGAAGATGTGACAAAGGTGATAAAATCCATGAATAATGATAAGGCTCCTGGGGAAGATGAAATTAGAAGTGAAATCTTGAAAGAAGCTGGGGAAGATCCTTGCAAAACTCTTTAAAGATTCTTGAAGAACAGGAAAATTCCAGAACAATGGAGCAATGCCACAGTTATCCCCATCCACAAGAAAGACCTCAAGAACTACAGCCCAATCACTACTTTCAATCACGTGCAAGATTTAAATGAAGATACTCAATGATCGACTGCAATAGACCTTGAACTTGGCCCAGCCTAGAGAACAAGCGGGATTTCACAGTGGATAAAACACAATGGGCCACATCCAAGTCATACAAGAAGTGATTTCCTGAAGTAATGAATATGATCTACCACTCATTTTAGGATTCGTAGTTTACGAAAAAGCATTTTGATCTGTCTACACCTCAGCAGTTTTAAATGCATTTAGAATACAAAGTGTTGAAGAAGAGTACATGGATGCTATAAGGAACATTTATGAGAATGCTACATAAACCATTAGATTACATGAAGATACAAACAAGATAAGGATCAGCAAGAGAGTGAGACACCGTGTCACCAGGATCAGCAAGAGAGTGCGACAAGAGATACACCGTGTCACCAGGATCAGCAAGAGAGTGCGACAAGAGAGACACCGTGTCACCAGGATCAGCAAGAGAGTGCGACAGGTGAGACACCGTGTCACCAGGATCAGCAAGAGAGTGTGACGACAGGTCAGACACCGTGCCACCAGGATCAGCAAGAGAGTGCGACAGATGAGACACCGTGCCACCAGGATCAGCAAGAGAGTGTGACGACAGGTCAGACACCGTGCCACTAGGATCAGCAAGAGAGTGCGACAGGTGAGACACCGTGTCACCAGGATCAGCAAGAGAGTGCGACAAGAGAGACACCGTGTCACCAGGATCAGCAAGAGAGTGCGACAGGTGAGACACCGTGCCACCAGGATCAGCAAGAGAGTGTGACGACAGGTCAGACACCGTGCCACCAGGATCATCAAGAGAGTGCGACATTTGAGACACTGTGTCACCAGGATCAGCAAGAGAATGCAACAGTGCACTGTGTCACCAAAGCTTTTCACAGCAACACCTGAAGAACTTTTCAAGACTTTGAATTGGAAAGAAAAAGGAATCAACATTAACGGTGAATACTTGCGTTACATATGATTTGCAGATGACATTGTTATTTTGACCACAAGTCCAGAAGACCTCCAGCAACAAATCAGAGAACTGGCCGAAGCAAGTAAAAAGGTGGGCATCCATATGAATTTCAGTAAGACCAAAGTGATGTTCAACAAATGTAAAATCTAAAGATCTAAAGAAATGCAAAAGAACTAGAAGTCAAAGATTATGTCTAATTTAGCTAGCAAGTATCAATGGATGGAAACCTTTTGAATTCAATCAATAGTAGAATGAAGACAAGACAATCTTTCAAAGGGAACCTTTCACTGTGTCTAAAAGGAAAATATTTGACCTGTGTATCCGGCCCGTGCTCACGTATTGATGGGAAATTTGGAACCTAAATGTAAAGACAATTCTGAAGCTTCAGAAACTCCAAGAAGTGTGGAGAGATGTATCCTGGATATTACTCAAAGTGACAGGAAAAATAATGGATGAGTCCGAAATCAAACAAAAGACATAATCACAAGGGTGAAGAAATGTAAATGGCAGTGGGCCTGATTTATACCAAGAAGAAAGGACCATTTTTGGACAAAGATGATACTTGACTGGATTCCAAGGGATGTCAATAGATCAATGTGACGTCCAAAAGTAAGATGGAATGATCACATCAGAAAATGTGTTGGAGCAACGTGGAGAAGAGAGGCTTGTAACCACTGTACCTGAAAGATTCATGGGGGGGCCTTCATCCAGCAGTGGATTGACAAGAGCTGAAAAAGATGATGACGTTGATATATATAATAACAGATCCTGGAGATTGTAGTGCTTCCTACCTGTGGTGTACTCATATCTGATCATACATTCCAGATGTGCACCATGATGTCGGAAGAGGACATACTCTCTTTCTTTGCAATCACATGCTCAGAACGCTTAGAGTCGAGATCCTAGAAATGAGCAAAAAGTCCATGGCGTTGACGTAACATCATGAGGCCACAGGGTGACACTCAAAATGACATTGCCCCAACGTCATAGGGATACTCAAAGTGGTCAATTTAAATTTCAATAAAGTCGTGTGAACATGAATTTGTTTATTGAATACATGTTTCACTAGCACACAATACTTTGAATCAGTGGAATAAAAACTAATTATAATAACAGAAAAATAGGCGTACATAATAGCAAACAAATACAAGCAGGAGAAGAGGGTTACAAACATGTAAAAAAAAAAATAAACAGGCAACAAAATGAATAAAAATCAATACAAAATTATCCCTGCAATAAACATTCTCCCTATTCCCAACCTACCTGTAACACAAAAACTATCATCTCAAACCTAGTCACAAAGAAAATTCTAATGTAATCTATCCTCCTTTTTTTCAAAATGGTAAGGTACATTTCTCTAGACTGGACATTGTTCTCTCAGGACTACTCCGAACCGGAGTCATTACACCTTGACTATCTTACTTGGACTATACATCATTCTGTATTGTATCATTTTTACATCTATTTCTTATCTTTGTATCACAATATTTTTTCCCTGTTCTATTTGACATTTAATAGGGTTAGTGCTTCCTTTTTCCGTTTTTTGAATTGCACATTTCTCTATGGTTCCCTTGGGAATTTGGGGAGAAAAAATGGCAGGGTTAATCGGGTCACACCAGGGCTTAAAAAGAGTCATAAATATCTTTCCATTTGTCTTTCCTGTAAATAGAAGTACTGTATATAATTAGGATTTTGACTGGAACTCTTAACAAATTAATTGCACTTTGTATATTTTTAGTGTTGTAACAAGGATATAACTAGTGGTTTCATTTAACCATATTCAAAAATATTTTTTAAATGCATTCACTTTAAAGATTACAGATCCTTTTGCACGAAGCAGCCCAAAATTAATTTGAAGCCATAGTTACAAATATAATTTTATAAAAATATGATATATTTTTTTTTTAATGATAACTAGTGTGGTCAGAAGAAAGCACAATAAACTAAACTTGGAACCTAACTCTTCCCATTAATTTGAAATTAATAATTGATTTGTAAATCCTGGGCATGTAATGGATTACTATCAATATTTTAATACTTTTCCTGCTCATTTTATTTTTAACTCACAGTTTCTTTAAAAAAAAAAAAAAAAAAGATGAAGGGATCCGTGCATTTTAAATTAAGTAACCTGACAAAGTAAACGAAATGTGTGTTTTCTGAATTCTATATAAAGCAGTAACCTAACCTTTCACAGAATGGAGAATTCTACTAATCAGTGTGACATTATTCTGGGAAGATATGGTTCTCACAAGTTGCTGGTACAAGTTGCCATAAGGTTTATTGATCCAATGAAAAGGTATGCATAGATAGTATTGTACGTACACTTTTATTACATGCTATTGCATTGTTTTAGCCATATTGTTTTCATTTTGATATAGTTAACAGTTGACATGTAAAATGTTGTCTTTTTTTATTGTCTGATACATCTAATTTTCCTTCATTTTCTATAAATCCTTAACATTTCTTAATAAACAGCTGGAAATGTAAAAACAGTTTTTATATGTGAATATATATATAAATATAAATGTATATTTTTTAATGAAAGGAACAAAAGGTATTTGGTGCTCAACACTTAGATAGTCTCCAGACTTTCCACTGTTAATCTGATAGCTACATTGACATAATTCAGCACATTATCACAAAACCTCCAACACATTCAAGTAAAATGATAACTCATGGGAACATATGCAGTCATTTGCTGTCTTGTTATCCCATTGTGTACAAGCATACAGTATATGGTGAAATACTACCCTGTTATTGGCTGTCCAATCGCCCCAGAAATGTGAGGCTGCTTTTTAACAGCATCTGACGGAGCCTAATCTTTAAAAATTATTACGTTGGACGTTCAATTTTAAAAACTTTTTGTTGTAGACTTGGAAATTAATCTTATTACGTGTCAAGAAAAGAAACAATTTGGTGGCGAAAGTATTGCATACTTCATCCTTCACAGATCCTAAACTGCAGTAAATAGAGAACAATTCAATTAACTTGATAAGACAAAAATGTTTATTGGTTTCTTTTTACTAACAGACAGAATGCGATAGGACAGATAGAGCAAGTTGCTTATTCCACTCAGTGAATACACCTTTAGCATTGTAAATTAAGTATAACAAAAAAAGTGCCAAATATTAATGCATATTGAGTCTATCATGTGAAAAACTGTGTTTGTGCTGCCCAAATTATGCAAAATGTTTGTGATATTTTAAACACTGTCTTATAAATCATCCCCAGATCAATGCAGCTTTAATACTGGTGCTGCATTCATTCTTACTTTGGGTATAAACCACTAACAAAAGCAAGTTTCTATTGTATTACTGTATGTGTGATATTTGTGTTAGTGCTATAATTACCGTTTCTTAAATATGAAAAGATATTAAACATCATAAACTATGAAAGAATTGTTAAAATGTTAATGTGCTCCATGGTTGAATGGTTTTATTTAATTGCATCTCCAGTATAAATTGTCAACTAAGACTGCACCTTTCACACACCCACGTTAATAGTTTGCAAAGTTCCTACAATTAGGCGTGTAATTCAATATACTCCAAAGCAGACGATCATGGTGACTTCAATAGAGGTTTTCCGCGATCAGCCACTTTTGAGTATATTGAATTACCCCCTAAGTGTTCAAGAAACATTTATGCAGTTAAGTAGTAACCCCTTTACAGTCAAAATTAAAGTGTTTCGTTTGGCAGCCATAACAGTCCATGAACTCACTCTTATTTCATAATGAATTAGAATTCATTTTCTTCAGAAACTACAAAAGGTCTTGGATTGCGTTCATTCACACATTCTTTTATAATATTTCCCTTGTTGTCCTTCAGCACCCAATAACAACTGTCATGTTAGTTAATTCCTGAGACATTGTAACTGCTAACAAATCACATCATGGCCTTTGTGCAAACACACAGATACAAGTTTTGTACGTATTGTACTCAATACATTTTACAAAGCCGATTCATTTTGTTCTGTTTCATTGTTCTGCACATTGGCCCTTGTCTTTAGAAGTCATAGTGGTCAAGGCAGCAACGTGAGTAGTTTGCCTTGCTTATTGGACCAACTTCTACCTGGCAATAAAAAGCATCCACGTTCCTATCCTGACAAACACAAAAACATCTGGATCAGCATAAAACCACCTTTAGGTTAGGGAACCCTTGGGGAAAAGGAGTGTGGAGGATGGGGCAAAGAGCGACTGGCCGGTAAGGAAGCTGCAAGGGCTTATGCACACAATCCCTGGCTACAGCTGCCATATTACTGAATGGTACCTAAGAGCAGCTAACCATCACTGCACTGCACATACATATGGGGTAAACATATATACTAGGGGGGGTGGAGAGGCTGCAGGGCTGGACCTTAGCCCTTTATTTTGTCGAGCCCCATTGCCTTCCATCACTGTTACACTATTTACCATTTGTAAATGACCCCATAGTACATGCTAACAGCTTCACAACCTATACAGGGATATACCAAATAAGCCTTCCTCTGGATCAATATACTGTAATGACAAATATAGGATAGGTATATGTTGTCTACATTTAGCATAGGTTCAACTTGATGGACATATGTCTTTTATCAACCTTATCTACTATAGAGAAATACATTCCGGCGCTTCTAATTAAATGTCCAAATCACAAAATAATTTGTGAAAAATTGTGAAACAATTGAAACAAATGTGTTAACACCTCAAAAAGTCCAATGTCAATGTATTATAAATGATCCACCATACATATGGATCTGATCAGGTGGGTCCGGATAGTTCTTAGGTTGAGTCCATAGCAGGGGAGGCCGCGCTGAGCCGTGCTGATGCTCCGCGCTGAGCCCCTGCATCCTCCATGAGGATGTCTTTAGAGGGGGCTCACGCAAGCGTCCGCAGGCGTGCTGAGGCGCTGGATTTTTCAGCCGACAGCCAAGCTGTTTTTCAGAGCACTGTCGGCTGAAAACATCCAATCAGCGTGGAGCTGCGTCAACGTCACGGCGCCGTGATGTCGGCGCCATGACGTTGACGTTGGTGCGTCGCGGGCGATTGGCCCAGCGACGTCACTGCCCCGCCTCCCTCAGTCTCCCCCCGCCTCCCGATCGCGCCCGCTGGCTCGCCTGCATGGGCATGAAATCGCACAGATTTCAGCAGGCGAGCCTCAGCGTCAGCGCGGTCCAGCACTGACAACCCCTCTATGGCCCCAGCCTTAGATGACCAGAGATTTTCCTCAGGGCATATGAAAAGAAACACATAGAAACATCATAGTGTAAACTGCTTGCAAATTAACACTAAAAGAACAAGACACAAATAACAGTCATAGATACAATAAACTACAGACATATGACATATACCAAAGAACTATTAATGCACTACTAGATGCTGGATATATAACTAATGTAATAAAAAAGATATAAAATGATATGAAATAGCAACATGTGTATAGGACACAATAGTATGAGGCTGATGATCGTCCGGTGTGGGAAAAATTGAAATCCTACTCACGAAAAGTAAGACAAATCAGGCACATAGGGTGGGTATCCCAACCGGTATGCTGCAGGATTCCCACGGTGGCTTCCCTCCAATGCCTTGGAGGGGTGGTGGGTGTCCTCCAATGTACTGCCGCTTCCTAGATTCAGGTCTCCTCCCTGGTGCTTATTCCGGCTCCGATCCCATCACCTCACGTATTAGAACGTGTAGACGCTACCTTCTGGTCTGTGTGCACAAAAGACTACAGGCACGATGGCCACGAGTTTCCAAAACGCCCAACAACTACTGGTACGGCAGCTGCAAATGTCAAAAAACCCTACGCGTTTCGTGATGAAACATATATGGTATACTGCAGTATGGTACTGTTTAAATACCCTCAGTATTCCTCCCAAAGTCCGTGATTGGTTCTCAATCACGAGTATTTAGGGACCACTGATAAGCATCCATAGGACATAACAGATTACATATAACATAAAAACTAAAATTACACATACAGTACATAAACAAACACATAATCATGCAAACAGTATAACAAAGATTTCAACCTTATTATTGCATTAATCGCTATACAATGCCAATCAGTTTCTAATTATATGCCATATAAAAACACTCATAGATGAAGTAAAATGGGCCAGTGTTTTTTTGAATATTTGATGAATTTGAGGGGCCATTTGGTTATATTGAGTAATAAATTATATTTGATTTTTAGACTCTAATGATTGGTCCGTCTTTTTGTATTCCAAAAGGGTTTTCCTGTCTATCTGATTAACTTGTGCTAATGTATTGTCAAGTAGTTGACTAGAGTAGTATCTATTGATGAATTTGTTTTTCAGTTCATTGGTCTGAAGAACAAACGTTTCAGCATTTGAACAGTTGTGCTTCAGGCGGACGAACTGTCCTTTGGGTATGTTGTTTAGCCACTGGGATTGTGATGGCTATCAGCCATGACATAGTTATTAGCCTGTACTGCTTTATAAAATGTTTT
Organism: Ascaphus truei; assembly: GCF_040206685.1. Classification (NCBI taxonomy): domain Eukaryota; kingdom Metazoa; phylum Chordata; class Amphibia; order Anura; family Ascaphidae; genus Ascaphus; species Ascaphus truei. The sequence continues at coordinate 10,002,211 of NC_134501.1, forward strand.
AGTGTGGATGTTATTATCTATAATATTGATATCTAAATCTAAAAACTCAATATGTGATGAATAGTATTGGCATGTCAAATGAAGGTCTTTGTTATTGTTGTTTAAATAAATAATAAATGAATCAAGGCGTTCTGTATTACCCTTCCAAACGAAAAAGACATCATCGATGTGGCGGTGCCAGAGCACCAGGTTTGAACCGAGGGCACAATTGTTCCAAATGTACTCATCCTCCCAGATGCCCATGAACAAGTTGGTGTAGCTCGGTGCGAATCTGGTACCCATGGCCGTACCTCACACCTGAAGGTAATACTGTAAATGAAAACAAAAAAAGTTATGAGTGAGAATTAAATTAATATTTGTAAGGATTCTGCTCGATCCGTGACAGATTTTCACTTCGGTCCAGGTTTTCTGTCTCTCCTACCCTTTCTGCTCTCTGTGGCCATTTTATAAGGCTGCAGTTACCATAGGGAGTCGCCGAGCAAAGTCCTGTGTGTTTGCAGCTCCTGTCGGTCTTTGCAGTTACGCCTTACCCTCTTGTCTGTTTTGAATTCCTGTTGCTGACCCCGGACCGTGACGTGACCCCAACCTCGCTGCCTTCAGCCTGCCCTGACCTTCGCTTGCCTCCTCGACTTTGCACCTCTGCCGCCAGCCCTTACCTCTGCCTGTCCCCCGGACTTTGCAACTCTGCCGCCAGCCTTTAACCTAGCTTCCATACCGACTACGGATACTCTTACAGGACTCTGTCCTTGGGTTGTGGTTGGTTTATTTGTATCCCTACCTCAGCCCTGCGGGTCCGCCTCCTGATTTGAGACGAGCACCGTCACAATATTGTCTAATTAAAAGGTGTTAAGAGCCTTCGATATGTGGATATCTCAATCTAATGTCTCTTTTATGGCCTGGCACCCAATCTGGTGGTCTATAACAGTGTACAGGGAGGTGACATCTCCCGTAACCCATATATAGCTTGGTTGCCACTCTACATCGCAGAGAATTTGCAATACATGGGTAGTATCCCATAAATGTGATCGAAGTCATGTGACCAATGGCTGTAAATAATAATCAATAAACTAGGATAGATTGGAACGAAGTGAATCGATATGATAGGTCTACCTGATGGTTTATTGAGAAGTTTATGAATTTTGGGTACTGAGTCAAAAAACAGGTATGCGAGGAAATGAAATATTAAGATAATCATACTCTTCCTTACCAACAGCCTGACTGGCTAATCCTTTGTCTAGGATAGCAATGAGTTCTAAATGGAATTGTGTAGCTGAGTTGAAGGATAGGAGGAGATATGTGGTGGAGTCACTAAGCGTGTGTGTTTCCTCTTGGACATAATACTGTTTGTCCATCACCACTATCCCCCCCCCCCCCTTGTCTGCTGGTTTTATCCCTATTGTATCAATACTTTCTAGTTGTAATTAAGGCCGCCTTTTCTTGAATGTTGAGATTGTCGTGTTTGATTTTAAATGTTTGACTGGTTTTCTCTAAATCAGTTCTGACCATCTCGACAAAAGTACTCACCAAGTGTCCGTGGGTGTGTCTAGGATAAACTGTAGACTGTTTTTTAAAAAGTTTCGGCGCAATGGTACTACCGGTGATTCGAGTATTAGTTGAATTTATGTGATTGCTAATGGCATCTTTCTCAAAATATTTTTTAAGATCTAGCTTCCTAGCAAACGTGTGTACGTCGATGTACAAATTAAAACTGTTGGGCCCACATATAGGGGAGAATGACAGGCCCTTACCTAGCACTCTTCGATCTAAGTTGATATTTACTGATGTGAAATATATTTGAATAATCTCTAGTATTTTTTAATTTTGTTCGCTGCTTCCTAGCTCCTCCTCTTCCTCCTCCATATTGTTTTTTCATGTTGGGGAACAGAGAATCTATAGGGGGCCTGATCATCTCCACTTCTGGAAATATATGCTCCCTCTCCTTCCTCCATTCTAAAAAAGAAAATGATGGTTTAAGTCCTTGCGAGGACACTGACTTAGGGGTAGTATCTACAGCCTCCTTTGCTGGTTCTTCCTCTGAAAGTACCTGGTATTTGTTACTAGCACTTACCACTACTAGTGGTGGTTTGTGAGTTTTTTTGTTGTTATCGCTCCCTTTACACTGTAGGATATATTCAGACCTATTATGTTGTGGTGGTTTATTTTGTATATTAGAAACATGGTGACTTGCAGAATTTCTCCTATAGTCACCATTGGGACTTGCCGAGGGGTGTTTATCAAGATTAGATTGTTGCATCTTAACATTACTATGTTACTGTGTAACTATGTAACATGTAACCATGTAACATGTAACCATGTAACTATATAATCTGCCAGATAACTTCTACCTCGTACTATTTAACTTTGTAATAGCTGACATGCCATTTGTGTAAACTGTGTTCCATAATGGGATTTCACTAGCTTTCAGTGAAATCTATATATAATAAAACAGAAAAGTGTTTGATTGTTAGTATATGTGGGGAATCTCATTGGTCCCTCGGTCCGCCCGCCCCCCCCCCCTCCCACGGCTCTCATTGGCCAAGAGGTATGCTCCACTGTGACACACACACACATACATTGGTCCCTCGGTCCGCCCGCCCATGGTCTGCTCCCCCACGACTCTCATTGGCCAAGAGCTACACTGACATCACTGACACACCTACTCCACTGTCACACACTCACACTGCCATACCATACCCCCTGAGACTGTCATCTCAGACTACCACCCCTGCGGAGTCACACACTGACCTTGGTAAATTTAATCCACCTCAGACTATCACCCCTGTCTAAATTTTCTCCTTCCCGCCTGCTCCACACTCCCTCTGCCTTTGACCTTGGTAACTTTAACCCACCTCCGGCTATCACCCCTGTCTAATTTAACCCACCTCAGGCTATCACCCCTGTCTAATTTAACCCACCTCAGACTATCACCCCTGTCTAATTTTTCTCCTTACCGCCTGCTCCACACTTCCTCTGGCTACCCGCCCGTTCCCTTCATCATCACCCTGTCGCATCCTACACCTCCGCCCGCTGCACACTCCCTTCCCGCCCGTTATGCCCTCAAAATTTCACTCCCTTCACGGACGCTCCAAACCCTGCCGCCGCACCATTTTCCACATCAACCTACATTATACACAAAATTCACTCCTTCACCTACTCAAAATGTCCGCCTTCGCTCCGCACACCCGGTACTCATGTCCATCTGCCCTCCGCACTGCAAATTTCACCGTTCCCTTCATCATGTCTGCACTCGCCTTAAAATTGCTGCCTTCTACACTCTCCCCCTCCACGTACGCTGACGCTTAAAACCCTGTCGCCGTCCCTTCCCAATCACCACAAACATTTTCCACATCAACGTACATTATACACATTTGTGCCTTCACCCACGCTACGCACTCATTTTTTTCACACTGTCGCCGCTCTGCACACAAAATGGCCACATTCAACTAAGTATTCACACTCGCCTTCACGCACCCTCAACACTCCCTTCCCGCCCGCTACGCACTCAATCATTACCATCAACATCATCCTGTCCATGCTCCGCAATAACTATTTCTCCCTTCACCATTTGCACCCTCTCGCCACTACAAACACACAATTCCCACCTTCACCTACTAAAAATGTCTGCCTTCAGTAAATGTCCGCCTTCCCGCGCCCCTACGCACACTACATTCACCCCTTCACCTAGAAAAAATGTCCGCCTTCACACAATTTCAGCTTTCCCACGCCGCTACACACACGCCCCAGAGCACGCTCCCCATCCCCGATATCGCTCCTCCGGCTCTCTTCGCCTATCCCTGCAGCCAGAGGGGGGTGAGATGCGTGCGCCTCCCCCTGCACGCCCGCTCCCCGGCGCTCTTCCAACCCCCCCCCGTCCTTGCCTTTCACCCCGCCCCCGTCCTTGCCTTTCACCCCACCCGTCTTTGCCTTTCACCCCCCCCGTCCTTGCCTTTCACCCCCCCTCCGTCCTTGCCTTTCACCCCCCGTCCTTGCCTTTCACCCCCCCCCCCCCCCGTCCTTGCCTTTCACCCCCCCCGTCCTTGCCTTTCCCCCCCCCCGTCCTTGCCTTTCAGCCCCCCCGTCCTTGCCTTTCACCCCCCCCGTCCTTGCCTTTCACCCCCCCCCGTCCTTGCCTTTCCCCCCCCCCGTCCTTGCCTTTCACCCCCCCGTCCTTGCCTTTCACCCCCCGTCCTTGCCTTTCACCCCCCCCCGTCCTTGCCTTTCACCCCCCCCGACTTTCACCGTCCCCGCCTTTCACCACCCCCGTCTTTCACCCCCCCGCCCCCGCCTTTCCCTTCCCCCCCCGTCCCTGCAATCCCGGGCAACGCCGGGTATATCAGCTAGTACAAAATAATAAATCTCAAAATATTTAAAATGAGCATTTTAACAGGCGATAACATTGAAACTGTACTTTCTTCCATCCCATGTTCCTGTGCAAGGCAGGTCTATTAAGACCATTCTCCCTCCAGCAGAGGTAACTGAGAATTGTCACAGGTAGTGTTAGGACCTGCATACTGGTCGTGCCGTGACGTGGCTGCATACTGGTCATGCCGTGACGTGGCTGCATACTGGTCGTGCCGTGACGTGGCTGCATACTGGTCGTGCCGTGACGTGGCTGCATACTGGTCATGCCGTGACGTGGCTGCATACTGGTCGTGCCGTGACGTGGCTGCATACTGGTCGTGCCGTGACGTGGCTGCAGACTGGTCGTGCCGTGACGTGGCTGCATACTGGTCGTGCCGTAACGTGGCTGCATACTGGTCGTGCCGTGACGTGGCTGCATACTGGTCATGCCGTGACGTGGCTGCATACTGGTCGTGTCGTGACGTGGCTGCATACTGGTCGTGCCGTGACGTGGCTGCATACTGGTCATGCCGTGACGTGGCTGCATACTGGTCATGCCGTGACGTGGCTGCATACTAGTCATGCTGTGACGTGGCTGCATACTGGTCATGCCGTGACGTGGCTGCATACTGGTCATGCCGTGACGTGGCTGCATACTAGTCATGCTGTGACGTGGCTGCATACTGGTCATGCCGTGACGTGGCTGCATACTGGTCATGCCGTGACGTGGCTGCATACTAGTCATGCTGTGACGTGGCTGCATACTCGTCATGCCGTGACGTGGCTGCATACTGGTCATGCCGTGACGTGGCTGCATACTAGTCATGCTGTGACGTGGCTGCATACTGGTCATGCTGTGACGTGGCTGCAGGCTTATAACACTTTGGCCAAAGGGTTTAACTAAATGGCCCTTACTCATGAGAAAACTAACATTGTAATATTTAACTATGTATTTTGTCACTTTGGATGTAGCATTGGGTATTTTCGTCTCTTGTTGTCCCCATTCCTGTGTGAGGTCACGTTATAGGCCCAGGTTTAAAGGACCTCTGCAGATCTGGGCTTAGTGTGTGTACGACATACAACATAGGCAAATCTTTTTCTTTATAACATTGCATGTCAAAGAATAAAAGGTCAACTTGACTTACTGTAGCTTCTGAACATTTGGGAAGTATACAGTAGCAATTGATGCCATCACATTCTGCCTAAGGCCGTGCCTATAGTGCCGTCGATGGCGATGGCGACACGACGGGTGACGTCACCCGTCGCCACCAGCGAATGTTATATTTCGCCGGGCGGCGGCATCGCGTAATTCCGGCAATTTGATTGGTTCAAGGGCCATCACGTGACGCGACAGCCTTTGAAAAATCAAATTTTGCCGGCTACCAGTTTTCGCGATGGCAATGCTTTTGTTTTCGGGCGACGTCGCGTCGCCGGCACTATAAGCACGGCCTTATGCATCTCCCGTAGAAGTAGAGAGGACAAGCAATGTTTTCAAACTTCAATTTTGTTATTAAAATCATAAAATGAGGCCAAAGTTACAGAAAAATGTAAAGCTCATGCTTAGTATTTTATAAAAGTAGAGCTTTCCTGAAGCTTTGAAATTGAAGCGTTCGTTCATTATATCACTTACAATTTTCGAATGATATTAGGTGCAGACTTTTTTTCAAATGTACGGTGACCTATTCTAGCTTTAAAATCGATACACTTTCCATTTCTCATTCAGCCTTTCACTAACCCTAAAAGCATTATTTATATGGTGTTGCCACAACATATTATTTCATATACAGTACAGTATTAAAATGATATGACAGTTACTTTACCTACACAATAGAGGCAGCAATTCACAATAGACAATTTAATTATTATTCACACAAGGATGAAATTGATGCAGAGCAATTTCCAGATTTTCTTTGTGTGATCTAACAACCTAGAAGGCATGACCACAATGTTTAAACAAGAGTAACAGGAACATGGAAAGGAATAATCCCTTCCAAAATGCACTTACAGCAGATATGATATAGCTTTTGTCTGCAAGTTTAAGCCCCTTCTTTTTCTTTCAAAATGTCTCGTATATTTTTGAGCTGATCGGCCCATATTACTGCTTTTTGCTACTTGAACAACTTGGTGTAAACTTTGTAATAACTGGCCTCGATTTAAGATCTTAATAATGCTTTATTAATGCATCAAATAATTGTTTAACTGTAATTAATCGCAGTTGTGTCGGCAACATAATATCTTCATAAACCAGGAAATATGGACTCCTGAACATTGCTTATTCTGTTAATATTAGTGTGTGTGCGTACAGTTTGTACACTTGCACCATCACAGTCTTATATATTCCCAGAATACACGTTTGAAGTAATGTTTCGTCAGCACACTGAAATCTGCATATAGCAACGTATCTGCAATATGTTTGTCACAGTTTAAGAGCTGTTAATTATCTATTGCAGCCAGAGGGGGAAAAAACATGTACTTGCAAACAATGCTGTTATTAAGCTTACTGATATTTGTTTTTCTTGTTACGCCATTGCATTGCCAAAGTAATTTGAAATAGTTGTCACATCGTTCAAGGTTAAAAGGAGCAGTCCCTCCTCGGATGAACGTGAACTGGGGCAGGAGCTCGTTTAATGGGTTAAATGTTTTTTTACACAAAACAAATTGGACAAATATAAGTATTTAAAAAAAAAAAAAACTTTCAATATTTCCATGGCAAAGAATTTTAGGAGGGTTTTTACAACCTTTATCCAATGTCTTTTGGGGATAATTCTCTTGGTTGTGTCCATTTTTCGTATAGTAACCATGAAGCAATCGTTAGTCAAACAGATAAACATATGTAACTGAAATGCTTGGATTCAATGGCCCCAGAGGAAATTAATGCCTGGTTATCTTTAACCAGATGCAAATAATACTGTAATGGTGACTGAATCTAAGGAAGCCGATTGACTCAGGAGTTGTCACATTGTTTACCTGCCATGTGGAGCACCCCCTTTCAGCATTACGTTTTCACATGCCGGCTGTTCATTGCTTTATTCAACTTCTTCTCATTCTAGTAATTTAGCTACAATAGTTATTGCAATTGGTCCCAAAACAGGTTTTATTTCCAGCTTTATTTTTAATGGTACAAAATCAGCAGGGGGCATTGTGAGAGCAGTGAGTGAGAGCAGTGAGTGAGCGGCGAGAGCAGTGAGTGAGCAGCGAGAGCAGTGAGTGAGAGCAGCGAGAGCAGTGAGTGAGCAGTGAGTGAGAGCTGTGAGAGTTGCGAAAGCAGTGAGTGAGAGCAGGGAGAGCAGGGAGAGCAGTGAGTGAGAGCAGGGAGAGCATGGAGTGAGAGCAGTGAGAGAGCAGCGAGAGCAGTGAGTGAGCAGCGAGAGCAGTGAGTGAGAGCAGCGAGTGAGAGCAGCGAGAGCAGTGAGTGAGAGCAGTGAGAAAAGTGAGTGAAAGCAGCGAGAGCAGTGAGTGAGAGCAGAGAGAGCAGTGAGTGAGAGCTGTGAGAGTTGCGAGAGCAGTGAGTGAGAGCAGGAAGAGCAGTGAGTGAGAGCAAGGAGAGCAGTGAGTGAGAGCAGTGGGAGCAGTGTGTGAGAGCAGTGAGTGAGAGCAGAGAGCAGTGAGAGAGAGCAGTGAGTGAGAGCAGTCAGTGAGAGAATGGAGAGCAGCAAGTGAGAGCTGTGAGAGCAGTGAGTGAGAGCAGCAAGGGCAGTAAGTGAGAGCAGTGAGTGAGAGCTGTGAGTGAGAGCAGGGAGAGCAGTGAGTGAGAGCTGTGAGTGAGATCAGTGAGAGAGCAGTGAGCAGTGAGAACAGTGAGTGAGAGCAGTGAGAGAGAGCAGCAAGGGCATTAAGTGAGAGCTGTGAGTGAGAGCAGTGAGTGAGCTGTGAGTGAGATCAGTGAGTGAGAGCAGGGAGAGCTGTGAGTGAGAGCTGTGAGTGAGATCAGTGAGTGAGAGCAGTGAGCAGCGAGAGCAGTGAGTGAGAGCAGTAAGTGAGAGCAGCAAGGGCAGTAAGTGAGAGTTGTGAGTGAGAGCAGTGAGTGAGAGCTGTGAGTGAGAGCAGTGAGTGAGAGCAGGGAGAGCAGTGAGAGCTGTGAGTGAGATCAGTGAGCGAGAGCAGTGAGCAGCGAGAGCAGTGAGTGAGAGCAGTGAAAGCAGTAAGTGAGAGCAGCAAGGGCAGCAAGTGAGAGCTGTGGGAACTGCAAGAGCAGAAGCATGTTTGCATTCTTCTGCCGAATACAGAATAATATATGTGGGGATAGAGGCGCCCGCGCGTTGTGGGGAGCAGTGCAATAACAGGCGCACTGAGGGTGCATTATTTTAAAAATATGTTTTATAATAATAAAATAGATATTATCACATCTGTAGAGGCAAATGGTTTTGGATATTTTGTTTGAACTCTGCCTTTGTGATTTAAACAGCTGGAGAGAAATAAAACAAAGTCTCCGCTCTCCCCGATACTATTGTTATTATTGCAATAAAAAAAGGAAAGAATAAACAATAAAAGCAATCCTAACAATGACCACAGCTACTTGCAGTGTATTAACAAAGATACATATCCTGAGCAGATAGATAATTAACAGAAAGTTTGATTTAAAGAGCAGTGCTCAAAACTCTATGGTATTTATCTCAAAGGTGCATTAAATACATCATGAAAAGCTGGCGTAATAATAATTGACCTTGCTCAATGCTGTGTAACTTTTCCATGCTCCAGACACCATGGCAGGTAACCATTACAACCCCGTCCTTATACTCGACATACAACTGAGTCTAGCTGCGTTTAAACATTTTTATTTTTAATGAGTTGGAAATGTGAACCCCCATAAAAAATATTTTTGAAACCCTGTAGAGAAACCTTTATCACGAACAGGTTAAGATGTTGCAGTTGCTTCGAAATTAGCAGAAAAATAAATCCATATGCCAAGGGTGGCCAACTCCAGTCCTCAAGGGCCAGGTTTTCAGGATATCCCTGCTTCAGCACAAGTTGCTCAAGCAGTCTCTGCTTCAGCACAGGTGGCTCAATCAGTGTGCTGAACCTGTGCTGAAGCAGGGGTATCCTGAAAACCTGACCTGGTAGGGGCCCTTGAGGACTGGAGTGGGCCAGCCCTGCCACGTGCAAATAGATCACATTCCTTGCAATTCTGCCGGAGCGTCGCAGCAACAAACAGAAACATTCTTCAAACTGCTCAGTGGTTTTCCAATTTCCTGTGTACCCCTCGCTATCACTATATATGTTTCTGCCTCCTAAGTTACCTAATGTAAGCACAGTGTGAAACCTTTTTAAATGAGTTAGTCTTTATTGAATTATGATTTCCAGCAGTCACTAATAACAAAATTAAAATGGCTTTATCAGACAAGTGCTGTAAATTAACTGCCGTATTAAGAGAACAGAGGAGCCGCACACAGTGTGTGTAGTAACAGGGAGGCTCTCAGTAAAATACTTCAAACCATTAATTAGATAACCTAAAAAAAAAAAATCAATCATTAAAGGAGCTCTCCAGGAGACACTGTGCTTTTTCTACAAAATCTTCCTAGGTTTGGAAGCAGGGGCTTTCTGGAGCTGAGCGCGTTGATTTCAGCTTCGGGAACCCCCCTGCTTCCCAAGATACAGACCTCCATAGCTGCTCTCGATATCTGTGGTCAGCTCCTTGCCCCGTAGGCCAATAGGAAGACAAGGGATGATGTTGTGGCTTCCTATTGGCCAGCAGGACGCAGGACTTTTAAACCGCCATATTGTGAACCCAGCCAGGGCTCCTGCGGAGGGAAGTATCTCGGGAAGCTGGGGGTCCCCGGAGCTCAAATCGACGCAGTTCAGCTCTGGAGATCCCCTGCTTCAAACCTATTATTTTTTTAACTTTTAAAAGCACAGTGTCGTCTGGAGTAACTCTTTAAAGCCAACACACAGACGCGGATCAACAGAGCTCCGTTATTGGCTTAACAAGGTGTTAAATGAAGTTAACGCATCATTAAGTGCTATGGGGCATCTTCAAAGCTCACTAGTGCAGTTTAAGTGCTGTTTTCAGCCGTAACAAGCTCCTGCGTTACTATAACGGACGTCAGTGCTTATGATACACAGAAGAGGCGTTCCCTCTAACAGCGCCGGTCCCCAGAGCTTCGTTATCGATAGCACATGGATTCAACATATGCAAAAATAACAGCTGAACGGAGGTTGCTGATATAGTTTGGAAACTGGAATGGACTTTCCAGAACAAGTTATTATTTTTTTCCCCTTTAAAAAACAGCATGGGATGACCCCTATTCTGAAGAATAACGTATTGCTATTGGAAACATTTGCAATAAGACGGATGCAATAAGGCCATACCCTTCATGTTTAGGATTTGGCAAGAGACAGATATCCATTTGTCGCTCAAATTTAGGAGCAAGCCAGTCAGAATTAGTATTGTTACGTTCAGCAAACTCACCTGAACCTATAGATATGACTCATGTTATTCCAAGAATTATTGGAATAAAGTTATGAGATCTTTGATATATTAAGGCAGATTTAAACGTCACAAGTTAGTTTTTTTCCCCATAAGTGTCAGCTAGAACTGATTTACGTCGGGGATGAGCCTTGTGTGTTTCAATGCAAGAAGGTCTGGGCATAAATGTTGGCATGTTTGAATAGAAAATTAGAATTCAACAAGAGGTGTGTTTGGGATCAGACACGTGAATTTTCATTTTTTTTACGCCAGTGCCCTCTCTGGGAAGAACTTATGGCATGTAGTAATAATAATAATAATAATAATAATACCTTTATTTCATATTGCGCCTTTCTCCCAATGGGACTCAAAGCAATTCACAATTACAATATAGTGCATGGTACAAAGATATTTTTACAGACACAGTCCCTGCTCAGATGAGCTTACAGTACAATCTATTTTGTTGGTGGCTGAGGCACAGGGAGATAAAGTCACTTGCCCAAGGTCACAAAGAGCTGACACCGGGAATTGAACCCTGATTCAAACTCTGTGATCGTTCTTATCTGAATCAGCGCCGTTACTCACTGAGCCTCTCCTTCTGCTATTTGGAATACCTTGCGCATAAGAAAGGTGAGTTGGCTAGTTTTGCCATGTGTACTAACCCTGGTTGCATGTCCAAGTCACGTGCTCACTTGTGTGCTGTTCGTTTCAGATGGTATACGAGGACGGATTGAGGGGAGATATTGTTAATTTGAGGGACCTTTACGGAAGGTGAAAAGTGTGTGAGCTAGGTACTGTAGCTGTGTAGTAAACCTTGTCCCATATGCAGGTCACGTGCTCACACGTGTGCGGTACGCAACATATTTTTATATACATATATATATATATGTACTGTTTAACATGTTCTAGTCTACACACATAAATAGAGCCCATTTTTCTTTAATCTAACAATATATTTATTGAAAGATAAGTTTTTAGAGGCTATAACAATATGAAACTAATAGAAACTGTCAGGTGGAGAGCACCAACATTAGTATTTCTCTGTTGCTTTATTAACATCTCGTTGATGTAAATCGTTGGTAGCGCACACACATAATTGAAACCAAAATATAAACATTAACAAAAACAAAGCAAAATATTTGACACTTATACAAAACCTATGGCACAGTGACTCAAAACAGGGAGTGGATAAACAGAGGTACTGCAATCACTGTAACATTGGCACTTGATCAGAACTGGACCAGGGGCAGACCTGGAATCACAGAGGCAGATAGTTGGGTTTTGTGTGATACAGCAGACGGAGATGGAATAAGACAATGGAAGTAGACAATGGAAGTAGACTTTGACTTGAGCGTACGTATGGGTTAGGCCTGAACAAGTGCCCAACTTTGGGTAGAGATTGTGGAATATGGAGGAAGGGAAGGTGGAGGAAAACTGATGCTGCAAAAACCGGGAGGCGAGGGGCAGGCGGGTATTTAAAGTGATTAAGGGTAGGGCCTGCGCACAGAAAAGGATTGCGCTGGGCGTACAGATGTTAATGGTTGGTACTGAAAAAAAATGATTCTCTGCATCAACATTGTTCCCCAAGTTCAACTTGACCTAAACCCTAAAAAGTTTGTTAATAGGGTTAGTGCAGAATGAAGTTATGTATCAATTAAACATGTGTTTGACGCAGCACATTTGTTTCATTGTACAGGTTCACACAATGTATTCTTTTCACAGTATGGCTATTCTGAATGACACTAATAATTGATATTAACTAACACTATCAATAAAAAAGACACATAATTCTCTCTTCATTTAAATTGTATCAATCAGTTATTCAACATGACGCCATGCATCAAGATGAACTTCATTATGCATCATATGTACGTAATTTACATATAATTATACATATGTGCACCATAAACCACATCCAAACTCTCTGTAGCTCCTACCCCATGAGTCATTTTTCTGTTTGGGAAACAAAAATACATGCACACAAACCGCACAGCACATAACATGTGGTTTTATACATTGATGCTAGGGTTGCCAGGTGTCCAGTATTGAACTGAACTGTCCTGTATTTGGACACTCTGTCCAGTTAAAAAGTAGAGCGAATACTGGACATGCCCTACGGTGCAGCTAGAAGTCAGCCCACTGGTGTACCTACCCCCAGCTGTCCCATCAACAACCAGAGACCCTTCGGCACGCCGGAGTGAGTTTCTCTGGGGAACCGGCGTTTGAGGCGGGCTACTATTCACGGGTCCTGCGAGAAGCCGCAACCCGGAAGAACAACGTGGTGCTGAGCCAGGCAGCCCCAGTGCGCGGGTCTACCTCGTAAGCCTCTGCACCATCTCTTTATGCCCAGGACACCACCAGGACTGTTTCCTCTGCACCTTAATACTGGATGTACTTAACCTCATATGTAAGTTTTTATTGTTACTACTACTAACATGTTTTAATTAAATCTTGACCCTCGGTGCGCTTTTGTGTTTCATCCCCTATGTGTCAGGTATTACCTCCCTGGACATAGTGACCTGACCGGCTTGTGGGGCCATGGGATTTCCCTGAGTAGGGCTCTTGCTAGATGGCTGGGCAGCTTCCTCCATCCTGATTGGTGGCTGCTGGGTAATTCTCAGGAGAGGAGGAAACAGCATGGAGAGTGGTATGTGTGTGTGTGCACACCTTTCACCATTTCACCAGTATTTTTGGAGAAGCCACCTGGCAACTCTAATTGGTGCACGCAGATGCACTAACTTGCTATTCTTATGGGCATCTTTTTTATGACAAGATAACTTATAGCAGGGGGGCGCAAACTTTTTTCCCTGCGCCCCCCTGCCGGATGTCCTCCTCTCCGCGCGCCCCCCTCCCTCCTCCTCCTTACCTTGATTCCTGGCATCTGGGCATCATGACGTCACATTGCCATAGCAATGTGATGTCACATGACCCCGCGGCGTCATTTGACGCCGCGTTGCCATGGCGATGTGTCTCCAGATGCCGGCTGAATCATGGTAAGTATTCTTTACAGAGGCCCTGCAGCTCCCCCAGCACTTAATTTAAGTGCCTTCGGGTAGCACGCAGGGCCTCTGTAAACCCCGCGCCCCCCAACGGTAATCTCGCGCCCCCCAGTTTGCGCACCGCTGACTTATAGCGATGCTTCATACATAGGCCCCAGGGTAACTAATTAGCAATTACTGTATTTGCATTTCCCATCTTTAATCTAGGCTGTAGGTAAGAAGGTATTTCTAAGAGTATGGAGTAAGGTAATAAGAGTGCAAGAGAAGGAGAGGAGGGTGCTGCATTTTTGTTTGCTACAAAGAGCTGACATTGGGATTCGAATCAGTTTCCCCCATTTCACGGATCTGATGTTATAATATTATTATAAAACATTATAATATTTGTTCTACAGTATATCTTATGTAACTATTAATAAATAAAAGTAACACACATTACTCATATACAGCATATGTGTATGTAAAATAACAAAGAGATATTTCTCTTTAAATAGAAAAAAAAACAATACATATATAATTTTTTACATTTATTTCACTTAATTGTGAATTTAAGGTTACAGAGGACAAAGAAATTGAATAAGCAGAATGTATTATCAATGGTCAACTAAAACTGTGGGTGTGCTTATTTAATCATTTATCTCTTCAAGGTTAGAAGGTCCTCAGTTTGTATCCTGGAGGGAAAATAAGTGCATCAATCAAATAGAAAAATGAACCTTAATTAAAACTGCAACGTACACATAACATATATTAATGCAGACATGAAGGAGGCTCTTTGCTACATTTGAAATGGAGAACTTTAATTGTAGGCTTTCATTTTAATTCTGCAGCAAGCAAAAAATGTCGGCAGTGTGGAAAACAAGCCAAAACGAAAGAATTTCACATTGTAATGCAGACAGTTAATCCTTTTTTCATTTCTACAAATATCATTACAGTAAACCATCTTTAAATTCAATCGTCTGGCCAGTTATTCCATAATTCATCAGATACAGAAATATTTGGGGATAATAAATTTATCGGTAGTACATTTAACTGTGACCCAGCCTGCAATACCAGAGCAAGGGAAGTATGGTTATTCATTGTATTATTACACTTTCTGGAAAGAGGACAAGTTATATTGCCAGGGTGTTCATTGCTTAAAGGGTCACTTTGAACAGGGTTGTAGTATTATTTTTATTCCTGGGTGGTTAGCTTCTTTACGGAGTTGTGTTTATTAGGAAACGCACAACAGATTTCCAGACGCAAGCTGATTAGTTAAACGTGATACCTTATAATAAAATATATATACAGATTTTTTTAAGCTTTCTACTTTGAGTAGACTGGAAAAGATGGGAATGAAAGCCAACTATTTGAAAGCCAAAAATTACCATAATCCCTTTTCAACCACTGGGGCATGCAATGCATGGCAAGCAAATGGCAGCAGAAGGGCACGGGGTTGAGACACCACTGGCGATATCAAAGTAAGGACACCCTGCGAGGGTGCTGCCGACTATCACCAATGCAATGCTTTGCAAAACAAAATATATAACATAGTTCCCCTTGACGCAGCTATTACTAGTGAAACGCGTTGGGTTAACTGCTGGCAGTGTTCCTAAGAGAATGTGGTGACATCAGAGAGACATCCGACGGACGCCAAGGCGGAAGCTACTGGAGGAGAAGCAAAACAGGAGCAGCGTACATGTGGACGCCATGGGTCGCCTGCTTGCCACCTGCGAAACTGGACCCAGACATCTTTAAGACTCCCAGTCGACGGAACGTTCTCCATCTAACAAAGGGGCGGCCTTGATCACGTCATAACTGTTTCTTCCTGCACCGTGTTTATTGTAGCGATTGATCGTTATATCTTTTATGCAAGTGAGCATTGTGTGCTACTACTATTCATTTTAAATATTCTTATACTCATTTGTGGTTGTGTCTGTGTCTCTCTCTCTCTCTGTCTCTCTGTGTGTGTCTCTCTCTCTCTGTGTGTCTCTCTCTCTCTGTGTCTGTCTCTCTCTGTTTCTCTCTCTGTTTCTCTCTCTCTCTGTGTGTGTGTGTGTGTGTCTCTCACTGTGTCTCTCTCTCTCTCTCTCTCTCTCTCTCTTTCTCTGTGTCTCTCTCTCTGTCTTCTCTGTGTGTGTGTGTGTGTGTGTGTGTGTGTGTGTGTGTGTGTGTGTGTGTGTGTGTGTGTGTGTGTGTGTGTGTGTGTGTGTGTGTGTGTGTGTGTGTGTGTGTGTGTGTGTGTGTGTGTGTGTGTGTGTGTGTGTGTCTCTGTGTGTGTGTGTGTGTGTGTGTGTGTGTGTGTCTCTCTCTCTCTCTCTGTATATGTGTATATATATATATATTCATATATATTTGTACAAAAATGACAGTCACTCAATGATTACTGGAAGTAGCTGATGACAGTGACTTGAAAGTAAGAATGCACAGATTATTCTAACAGGCTTATGTGTTGCAGCGTGACCGGAATTAAACGTAGCCTAGCAGCCGTTTTTTTAAGAATCTGCAACTTTTTAAAATTATTTTTCCTAACAAGTAACCATCGTTTTTGATCAACACAAAAGCAGTGGGAATGCTTGCAGGTCGCATGTGATGTCATGCCTTCTGATCTAATATTGTTATTTTACTATCCTGAGTTGAAACAATTTTCAATAGTTAACTAGGGTTATGGGCCATATTTACTAAGTGGTGCTATGCAACCAGACACCTTCTGGTGCCACAAGACATTTTACAGCCCAATCAAGTGAATAGGCTATCAGGTGTCTTTTGGCATAGCACTGCTTAGTAAATATGGCCTTATTTGTGAAATGTTATACGATCTAAAGCTTTTTTTATACTATATGTATTGCAGGATTTGTAATGGGAGTTGTGGTTAACCCTACAGGTTTATACCGCCGGCCTTGCTGCCTGTCACATACATCAACAAACTTCCAGAACCTTTTAGAGGATTTAACACTTATGAAAGCCACCAGTCTCAAATTAATACTACATAAAATGTACCTATAAACTAATTTTACATATAACTGCTTTTGATTAACCTTACTAGACATCCTAAGAAGTTGTATCTTCTACCAAAATCAAATTACTGTCTTAGGAAAAAAATATGAAATGTCTTAACTAGAGCACAAAATACTCATACAAAGTCAAAGGAAACAGAAAATATTCCTGAACATGACACGTTCATTACTTCAATACCCCTTGTATTGAATACCAAGTGGGGAAAACAATTGGAAACGCTGTCCCACTCACGTCATATATGGTCACCTGGCACTAATTCCAATATTCTGAGCCAGACACATACAGTTGGCTGATACTTTGTATGATTTAAATTCCCATACCTTGCCTCCTGATACTATATTAATTTTCCAAAGCAGCAGGCAACCATAGGGAAAAAAAGCAGACAAAGAAAGAAGTGACCCACCTAATACTATACAGGCATACCCCGCATTAACGTACGCAATGGGTCCGGAGCGTGTAGGTAACACAGGCATACCCCGCATTAACGTACGCAATGGGACCAGAGCTTGTATGTAACTATGTAACTACAGGCATACCCCGCATTAACGTACGCAATGGGTCCAGAGCATGTATGTAAAGCGAAAATGAACTTAAAGTGAAGCACTACCTTTTCCCCACTTATCTATGCATGTACTGCACTGCAATCGCCATATACGTGCATAACTGATGTAAATAACGCATTTGTAACCGGCTCTATAGTTTCCCCGCTTGCGCACAGCTTCGGTACAGGTAATGAGCCGGTACTGCTGTTCAGGACGTGCTGACAGGCGCATTCGTGAGCTGCTGTTTGCCCATTGGGCGATATGTCCTTACTCGCAAGTGTACTTTAAAGTGAGTGTCCTTAAACCGGGGTATGCCTGTACTGTACATATCATGTCATATTTGTCTATATCAAATTTTCTGACTAACATCTTCAACAACAGTGTTCATGTGATATCCTATTTACTGTATGTTAATGCTTTTCCTGCACGGTTTAAACGCAGAATAAAAAGAAGTTGCCCAATCTATAAAACTTAGATGTGTTAGAATAGAGCACTAGGTGTCTTTCTTCTATCAGACACATTATTTTGTAGTTAATAACTTAAGTATCCTGTTAGTGAAATTATGACTGGCTTATGACCCAATAAATATACAGAAAAACTTGCTCCATGAATTATTCAATTCACTGACTGCAACCGAACAGAGGAATAGCTGCATGATTAGCATCTGAAAAGAAACTCGTTTCCAAGCTGAAACAATCACTGTCACCTCCATGTTAACGGCCTGGTGGTGTATTGTACAAATTACCATTAATATACAAATATACCGTAAGGCTTCGAATTCGCTATAAAAGCGTGAAACATTTGATTTACTGTACCGCACATGAGTCATTTGTTTTTTCTTTAACTACTGAAAATTATATCTTCTGCACTTAGTTCCCGGTGAAGTTACCGGCATTCCTTCCTGGTTTTTAAAGGGGGTTTAAAAGGCTCTCCAATAGGAATTGGGGGGGGGGGGGGTTCTGTTTTAACCCATTGAGTGAAGATGAGCCACAGCTCCTCGTGTGCATCACGATCACATGATCGCAGCGTCAACTATGCCAGGGGTGCTCAAGGCCAGTCCTCAAGACCCACCATGTAAAGAAGTGTTGTGTGTGGTGCACACCAACCCACCAACAGATCAGGTTTTCAGGATATCCCTGCTTCAGCACAGGTGGCTCAATCAGTGGCTCAGTCGAAGAAGCACGCCCTCCTTTTTAGCAGCAGTGGCATCTTTATAATATACTAGCTGAGAGACCCGGCGTTGCCCGGGATGTAATGTTCCCGCTCCTCTCTCTCTCCTCCCCCCTCTCTTTGTTTGTCCCCCATTCACATCAATCCAGTCCCCCCCCTCCCTCCTTTACAGCTCCGTTTGTCCCCCTTTACAGCTTCATGCAGTGTGTGTGCGTCAGTCATTGTGTGTGCGTCAGTCAGTCACTGTGTGTGCGCGCGCGCGTCAGTGAGTCTGTGTCAGTCAGTGTGTGTGTCAGTCAGTGTGTGTGTGTGTGTGTGTGTCAGTCAGTGTGTGTGTGTGCGCGTCGGTTAGTGTGTATGTCAGTCAGTGTGTGTGTCAGTCAGTGTGTGTGTCAGTCAGTGTGTGTGTGTGTGTGCGCGTCAGTTAGTCTGTGTGTGTGTGTGTGTGTGTGTGTGTGTGTGTGCGTCAGTCAGTGTGTGTGCGTCAGTCAGTGTGTGTGTGTCAGTCAGTGTGTGTGTGTGTGTGTGTCAGTCAGTGTGTGTGTGTGTCAGTCAGTGTGTGTATGTGTGTCAGTCAGTGTGTGTGTGTGTGTGTCAGTCAGTCAGTCAGTGTGTGTGTGTGTGTGTGTGTGTGTGTGTCAGTCAGTGTGTGTGTGTGTGTGTGTGTGTGTGTGTGTCAGTCAGTCAGTCAGTGTGTGTGTGTGTACGTGCATCAGGGTGTGTGTGCGTGTGGCTGTCAGGGGGGTTGTGTGCATGCGGCTGTCAGGGGTTGTGTCCGTGCGTCAGTACGTGTGTGTGTGTGTGTGCGTCAGTCAGTGTGTGTGTGTGCGTGAGTCAGAGTTTGTGTGCGTGCGTCAGTCAGGGTGTGTGCGTGCGTCAGTCAAGGTGTGTCTGCGTGCGCCTGTCAGGGTTTGTGTGCGTGCGTCAGTCAAAGGGTTGGCACGGGGGAGGGTGTGAAGGGCAGGCGTGGGGGGGGGGTGAAGGGCAGGTGTGGGGGGGGGGTGAAGGGCAGGTGTGGGGGGGGTGAAGGGCAGGCGGGGGGGTGAAGGGCAGGGGTAGGGGGGGTGAAGGGCAGGGGTAGGGGGGGTGAAGGGCAGGGGTAGAGGGGGTGAAGGGCAGGGGTAGAGGGGGTGAAGGGCAGGGGTAGGGAGGGGTGAAGGGCAGAGGTAGGGAGGGGTGACGGGCAGGGGTAGGGGGGGTGAAGGGCAGGGGTAGTGGGTGCGGTGAAGGGCAGGGGTAGGGGCCAGGGTGAAGGGCAGGGTGAAGGGTGAAGTCCTCTGTCCCGACCCCTCCTATCCACTGTCCCGACCCCTCCTGTCCACTGTCCCCGTCCCCTCCTGTCCACTGTCCCCATCCCCTCCTGTCCACTGTCCCCGTCCCCTCCTGTCCACTGTCCCCATCCCCTCCTGTCCACTGTCCCTGTCCCCTCCTGTCCACTGTCCCCGTCCCTCCCCTCCTCCTGTCCACTGTCCCTCCCCCCTCCCCATCTCCTGTCCCCTGTCCCTCCCCCCACCTTTTCCTAGCGGGAAATTTAACTCACGGGCAACGCCGGGTCTCTCAGCTAGTACTGTATATACCTTGTGTCAGCCTATAGTAGATACTGCAGCCCTATCTATCGTTCTCTTTCTCAACACGAATACCCTGCACCCAAAACGTCCCATCTCCCTTCCCCACTTACATTGGGTAGGTTTGAGATGAGCTTTTTGATACTTAGTAAAATTATCCTTAACATAAAAACAAAGAAAACTAGCAACTATAAAGCCACTACAGAGGCAACAAAAACTCGACAGTATAATAATATATATAATATATCATTATTGCAGTACTCAGTTACCTCAACAATAACAAACCCAAAGACACACTTGGTTTGAGCTATTTTTAACTGAGTTTTTTTTTTTTACCGTTTTTTAATCACTTGTAAAATAGAGCACTTTGAAATTATATATATATTTTTTTTTTTAATTGATCCGTTTGTTATCATTTAATAGAGCATTTATTTTAAAGGGTTTTGTAGATGCAGCCGTGATAACATATACCTGGAGGGATTATTAAGTGAAGTGCACCAGTACTAGCATTTCTTGCCCCCCTTTTCTTCACAATGCTTTCGAAAAAACAATAAGATCTTTGCTCTTGGCATGAAGTTCATTTTCTGTAGTCCATTCCGGCGGTGTCTTCCCGCCATTATACACAGCGGCGCACAGCAACGTTGCTTTAACAATTACACACTTTAGCTCTTTGTATATTACGCTCGATGGGTTATCATTTTCACTTCACACAAATCTCTCTTATTAAGTCAGCCTATTGACTTCTCTTTCTGTGACATAGGCCCATGTGCAATATGTGAGGAAGTAGAGTGATGCCCAGTCAACAATGCAGGGTCTTTAATTCAGTTGAATGGAAGGCAATCAGTGGTGGATTTGCCATTAGGCTTGATAGGCCCGGGGCGGCGTGCACAATCGGTGCTTGCCGGCCATTCATGCACAATCGGTGCTTGCCGGCCATTCATGCACAATCGGTGCTTGCCGGCCATTCATGCACAATCGGTGCTTGCCGGCCATTCATGCACAATCGGTGCTTGCCGGCCATTCATGCACAATCGGTGCTTGCCGGCCATTCATGCACGATCTGTGCTTGCCGGCCATTCATGCACGATCTGTGCTTGCCGGCCATTCATGCACGATCTGTGCTTGCCGGCCAAGCATGCTTGATTCCTCGCTTGCGCATGTGCGGCCAGCAAACGCCGATCACGCATGCGCGGCCGGCAACGTGACGTCACACGGCGTTGAGTTGCCATGGCAACAGGACGGCGCGGCACTGGAGGATGAGGGCCACACCAGGTACGTGCCTAAAGACGGCATTTTTTTTTAAACCGTCACTGATGGCAATGCATTATTAACGGTCTGTTACCCTGCTTCTCAATATGTTGAATGGGAGCCATAGACCAGGGCTGGGCAACTCCAGTCCTCAAGGGCCACCAACAGGTCAGGTTTTAAGGATATCCCTGGTTCAGCACAGGTGACTCAATCAGTGGCTCAATCGCTCACCACTGCTGAAGCAGGGATAACCTGAAAAGCTGACCTGCTGGTGGCCCTTGAGGATTGGAGTTGCCCCACCCCTGACAGACTGAAGATATAATTTAAACAACAATAAATCAATGTTTACCTCTGATCATCTATTATGCAAATAAGAGTATAAATATGTAACGGAAACACACTTTCCAGCATAGTAAACCCCCTATCAGGCAAGAGATAAGATTAAATATTAGAAGAACAGAAACAGAGAATTAGCTGTCTGTACAATAACTGGGAGGAGGAACTGTTTTATTTTGCCTGAAGGGGTTTTTGTTGCAAACTGAGTAAATTAAAATCCAGTCTATTAAATCCTGTATCATGTATGAAAATGGCTATTCCTTGCACTTTTAGGTACATTTTCATTTATCTCATTTTACGCATGATTACAATTTTAATGAGAGTTGTGCAAAATGTTCAGGCTAATTTTAAATCTCCTTTCTCTATTTTCCACTTACTGCTTGCTGGATTAACATTTCTGATAAATTGTTGGCCCAGAAAGAAGGCGCATTACCAACTGGAAATACAGGAATTCATTTTTTGCAGCTCAAAAAAAAGTGATAATGTGAGAAAATAATGCAGTGTCGAATTATGCTATCTGCCACCTCATTTCAAAAAGAAAATGATTCGTTTTGTGTACTTGCGAGAGTCTGATTCTTCATACATGTTATAGAGACATTGCTAAGTAATGCACTCTATTATACTCTTTCTTGCAAAGCAGTGTAACCAACCTCGCACCGATGAGACCCACAAGGTTGAAATAGCTGTCTGTACGTAGGGTTACTGGCTTTGCACTTCTTTAACCCAAGCTGTGCTGAAAAGCTGTGTAATACGGCAGGCATATGCTTATAGGGGTCCATGTTAAAATGGATTTGAAGCAAAAAGGTAACAGTGTGTGCTCATTTGCATGTCATTTCCTAGAACCCCTAGCTGCAGTGGAAGCACTGTATGCTAGGAGATACTGAGGAAGGGCAGGGTTGCAGACCTGTCTGAGATGTGAATGTGCTCACAAGTGATATTTCTATTTACTATTTAAAACCCAGGGTTTAAAGCTCGCCCGTCCCACTTTCAAATTAGCAGTTTTTTACCATGATCCTGTGTATCACAGACCCAGTACGGTCTTTCTCCTTCCCAAAAAAAAAGCAGTACATGACAATTTTACCAGGTAGTGTTAGGACCTGCAGATTGGTCATGCTGTGAAGTGGCTGCAGGCTTATAACGCTTTGGCCAAAGGGTTTAACTAAATGACCCTTACTCCTAAACAGATTAGCACTGAAGTATTGTACTATATGTTGTGTCACTTTGGATGTTGCACTGGGCATTTGTTTTTTTAGTTTATTGAAGGTTCCTCAAAATTATTGGACTATAAATATTGACTGGTTAATAATAATGTTTTCTATGCTAATATTCAAATAGGCAAAGAGGGGGCCGTGCACACCAAAAAGCGATGCAAACAAATTAATGCAAAAGAGTCATTTAATGAATGAAAACGTTTCGGTGCAAGCACCTACATCATCCCTGTGCACGGCCCCTCTTTGCTTACTACGCTGTTGCCCTGACTTGGCCTTTAGCCTGTAGCACCCATGTCTCTATCTTTTGCTTTTGTTCCCATCTACAATGGGCATCCAAAGTTGCATTGGTCCTGATACCCTCCTTTTAGCTTGATTTTACTAATATTAAAATAGGAAAATCTGCTACCATCGGTGTTACTGCTACTTATGTTTCCAACTGAAGGAAATATAAACTTACAATTAGGGTTTTGGTAGCTCACAAATTGTACAATACAGTTTCATGACTAAGGCTGCGTCCATGCAGCAGAAGACCGCGCTGTGGCGTGCGCGTATGTGACATCACCCGCGTTTAGCGGGAGCGTTTTCTGGCCAAGGTAGACGCGCCGTGGGGGGGGCGTGTCTAGGGGGCGTGCCTGTGACGTCACAGAGCTGGTTCGCCCTCATTGGGCGAACTGCTCACGTGACCTGGCCGTCGCACCGAGGATTCAGTTTGAACTGATTCCTCTCGCACCGCACGCCGCCTCCTGCTGACGCGCACGTGCTGTCTATGAGCGTGATCATTGCCTTAAGACAATGTGATTGCGCCGCGCGCGCACGCCATCCGCAAGGTCTTCGGCAGCATGGACGCCGCCTAAGGGAGGTTCAGCAGAACAATTTCTGTCTGATCATGAATTTTATAGGCAGTTGCTGAGGCAAAAAGAACTTTTGAAGTTGGCATTTTTATGAGGTTGATAGTTAAGTAGATTATTAACCTGTCCCAGAGCACTTAGAAAAAGTTCCAGTGATTGAAAAAAACATGTCATTGCAAATCAGCTACATATTCAATGGGAAGCTATCTCAGGCAATGGGACACGGGGACCTTGGATTGACAGTCAACTTGCTGAGCTTGGGGGTAGGAGGTGGGGTCGTTGCCAGCTGACTTGTTTGTTGAGCCGGGGCTGCCCATTCCTTGCAACCATAAGACTTTGATTCAACGTTTCTAATGCCAAGACCTATTCGCCACCACATTCGCTACTGAAATTTAGTTTTTTGTGCGTCAAGTTTGCATCAATAAGGCTCCAATCTGCTATATATTTTGGAAATATCGAGGCAAGGGATCAGGAGCGCACTCACACCCAGGAATATATCAAAGGAAAAGACATACACATATAGTGCAACAGAGTTTCTGATGAACATAATATGAATAAGCAAATAGCAATCTCACTCACGTCTCCCGTGAGTAATCGCCGCTTTTTGGTTATCAGGAGTGACCACCTCAGATACACGTTTATGGTGTTGTCCGTCAGCTTACAGTCATGCTGAGAGATGGGGGAAGGAGGATCCCGTATGTGCAAAGTGGAGGACACAGAGACAGTGCAATATAGCTTTATAACAGATAAAATAAATATATAAAAGTTTACACTCACAAACATAAAATGGATTCAGGCATTGTGACCACCAAGGGTCAGACAGTGGCAACAAGCTGCACTTCCTCCTTCTCTGGTATTCCACCCGTGGCGGCCGTCCCCAGTGGCGTTTTGCAGGAAGAGGGAACTTATTCTTTTGCGGGGTGTCACCAGAATTCACCAAAAGCCAGATAGTCCTTTTATAGTATGTGCTGTCCACCCTACGCGTTTCGCTCGAAATTGGTGCTTCCTCAGGGGTTATATATATTTTAGAAAGTTGTTTGTCTGGTCACTAGGCATTTAGACACCTCTTAAGATATCATAACCAAATTTAGAATGATGATTCCTGACATCAAGGTGCAGGATTTTGTCTGTGTTTAGATACAATTGGATACATTATATTTTTTAATTCTATGAGTTATTACACTTTAAGCAAGTCAGCCACTGGATGTTGTACCTGGTAGGCTACAGTATGTATCTGGCACGTGTCATCATACTGGTGACATCATAATGCATGTAGCCTGGTGGCAGATAAGGAGAGTATAAAAAAGTTGCCACAGAAAGCAGATGAAGAAAGAAAGAGGAAGTCAGTTGGCACGTGAGGCGAAAGTAAGAATGCTAGAAAAGGGGAGAGAGGCGGAAATAATTGGGGACATCATAAGGAATTAAAGGAAAGTGATGGGAGGGAGAGAGGCGAGGGGAAGGAGAGAGAAGCGGGGTATGGGGTGAGAGGAGGGGAGGGATGAGGTTGGTTTCTTAGATTTCCCGAGCAACGCCGGGTACTTTCAGATAGTAACTTCATATTCTGTACAATGAGATTTTCCTGGATTTAGCAAGGGCAAGCAAAACATGACCTTATTAGCCAGGGCTAATAAATCTGTACCAGAAAGATAACTGAGATAGTTCAATAAGATGCTGGTAAATCACAAAGAAATGATTTGCACCCTCCCAGCTTTTTTGTAATTCTCCCTATATGGAACTAATTATCACCATCTGCTGTTTCAAACTTTTATTTCCTCCATCGCAGTTAATTCTTCAAAATCTCAGTAGCTCCCTCCCACAACATTTGTAAACGCTGTTGACTATGGATAACATCCACGTTTACTTTGTATTCTGGGCCCCGAGGAAAGCTTGATTTAATCACAAACAGATGACACATTTAACTTTGCTTTGCTTGGCAATCACTTTGAGAGTTTGTTCTTAAGAAAAATGTATTTTAAATGTAATCTGTGGGCTGTAACAGGTACTGAGCCAAATTGTTGTTGGAAGCAACATACAGTGCCACTGTAATAATGACATATATTTTTTCTTTACAATTATCCTTTTTTTCTATTGGTTGCTCAACACATTTTTTTATATTGTCCTGTGAAGTCAGTGCAGATTTTCAGCCAAATATGTCCATGACGGCTGCTTTAGAGTACTGGCGGTCCTTGCTTATCCGACGGAATGCGTCCCGCAAACCGCCGTCGGTTAACGGACCGTCGGATTGCGGGTCAATGTTAATCACCGGCGGTGACTGTCTGATAAGAGGGTCCGGCATCGGATAATGCGTCCAATGGACTGCATTGTGCGGCATCGGATAACGCATCCGACGGATAGCGTGACGTCGGATATCGAAGACGCACTGTATATAAAATAATGCCCTGAAACTGAAAATAATCCTAAAGTCTGCTTTCCGTCCTAAAGTGCCATCAACATGCCAGGCCAGATTTCTCTAATTACAGTACCACCATGGCTAATGTCCCACACCCACAGTCGCTCCTACCAACCATGGTGGCCAAGCACTGCCATCTACAGCACTTATTCCCACACCTGCTGTCTCTGTAAGCTCTTCGGGGCAGGGATTTCCTTTCCTATTGTCTGACTTTGTTGCACTTATTGTATTATAATTCCCTGTATTGTTTTTTTTTGTCTCTTTTGTAAAGTGCAGAGTATTATAAATAAAGATATACATACTTACAACGCATAATGAACCAATGTATTTATCTTTATATATCATTGAAGCATTTTGATCTGATATGGGTTTCCCAGAAAAAATACATCTATTTATTTTAATGATACACTTACAGACCACAAAAACAGTTCTTTTAGAAAATGTGTTATTATGGGCTTCTTAAAAGGACTAAAAAAAGTATTAAAATGGTTCATATTTTAGGGGGAAAATCCATTCATTGTTTTACTGCTCCTCACTGAAAGCACAGCACTTATCGTGAACTTACAACAGTGCACAGTTTTATATTACATCACAGGTGATAGTTGGAATGAGTTAATTCATTAAAAGAAAAGCAAAGAAAGAAACCACAGGCGCAAAAGAGAAGGAAACTCTAATCTATAATTTCTATTGCACGAATAAATCTTAAAGGTGTCAACTACTTGAGTTACTTAAAGAGTTCCAATAAAACAGGTGTCCTTTGGCCTCTCGACCTATGAGATCAGATCCACAATAAAAAAAAAATTCCATTTAGGTGGAGACCATTTGGTATTGGTAGACAGGCTAATGCCTGCTTCTTAAAAAATGGGAAAGCGTATAACAAATACTGGCTCATGTCCCAATGGGATATGGACAAACCCTATGAAGTATTCCCCCCAGAAATCCTGTAAATCCTATATAAATTTTACATGTCATGGGACAGCTTTGAATATCTGTTTATGATTTCCAGCAAGTTTGGGGAGGGAGGAGGGAGAGGGGGGGGGAGTTAAAATCAGCTTATTCTTGACAAGGAAAATCGATTCCTCCTGTTGCAGCCGCCAACTGCTTTCATGCATATTTTCTGTCTATCCGTGAAGTCACTGTGAGCATTATGTTTATTTGGTATGAGTCAATTTAATAGCTGGGCACAGCATATGCTTCAACAACCCTTGAAAACCCAGAATTAATTGAAACCAGGTTATACGTGTATATAACTTACATATAAATAATATATACCAACTTGAAACGTGTGTCTATTTGGATTGCCGTCTACATTATGTCTGAAGAACCGACTTGATGATATTGTAATATCTAAATGACCTCAAATCAGTGTTTCTCTGGTAGTTTGGTTGGATTTAATCCTAACAGGTATTTGGGATCTGATTTTTCAATGCTACCTACAGATTTTGGACGTTTTTGTTCAATACTAACTAGAGAGCTAGTTTTCTTGTGATGATTTACCATTTGTAAGGGGGAACGCAATACATATCGAAACCCACTTCTAGTCCTCTCCTTAGCAAATCTTATAAATCATGTATGAGGGTTAAAAATCCCTTTATGGTGCAGTATGATGCTATCACTCTGTGCCCAGGACATACTTGAAAACGAGAGGTAACTCAATGTATTACTTCCTGGTAAAATATTTTTATAAATAAAATAAATAAATAAAATCACACATACCATGGACAAATTGCATTAAAGCAGCAATGCACTATGAATGGTCCTTTGGTTCTAGGTATATTATGCCCAAATGCTAACCATCATGGGGAGGGTTTCTTTCATGAGCCAACACGTTGAGGCCAACTATGACAATAGGAAAGAAGTAGGTTTTGTAAAGGTATGGTCAATTCCCATTCCCTAGCAGCATTCCATAAGGCAGGGGAGTGCAAACGTTTTTCCCTGCGCCCCCCTGCCGGCAGTTCCCCTCTCTCCGCGCCCCCCACCCTCTCTTACCTTTGCTTCGGCGGCGTCATGACGTCACATGACCTCGTGGCGTCATGTGATGCCGCATTGCCATGGTGACGCATGTAAGAAGCCGCCAGAGCCAAGGTAAGTGAGGTTTACAGAGGCCTTCCCCGCTCCCCCGGCACTTAATTTAAGTGCCTTCGGGAAGCGCGCAGGGCCTCTGTAAACCCCGCGCCCCCCGCAGACAGTCTCGGGGGCGCGCCGACCAGTTTGCAAACCGCTGCATAAGGTATTGGAAGTTATAAAGTGTTATTGATACATTTTGTTATAGGGGTAGGTTTGAGCTAACCTAATTCTGTTTTGACAATGATGACAGTGCCATTAAAGACTGGCTGTCTGGAAGGAAGTTCCCTGTTCTTGTTTTCTTTGCAAAAAGATTGAGCATTATAGGGAAATACTTTAAATGTCCGATTTAGATTTTCTAATCAGTGATAACAAGTCTTTGTGGATGATGTAGTCATACATAGCAAAGTATATACGCTGTAGAAATTGTATTCCCCTGTAAAGCTAAACGACCTAGTTTATGAGAGCAATTTGTGGTATAACTTACTGGAACATACTTTTTAGTTGGGAGAAATTCAAACTACAGCAATGAAACAGTGAAAAAAATATGCCACGGTGTTCTTATCTCCGACTCCCTGTATTTAGCTTCTGTTCCGCACATGGGAATGTATCCATAGATCTTAAAGTGGTGGACAATTCTACAGGCCACGCCATATGCTCTATTAAACCTGCAATTATTGGTACTGTGCCAAAGGAATTGTTATGGTGAATTAAGACAGCTGCTGAGGCAAACATGTATGTCATAAGGCTGTCAACACACTGAGAACATTCTCTAGCCAGAAACCCCACTTAGCACACGTCTGTTCCATGAGACACCAACAATTAGATTACCATATGCCTTCCAAGGTGGTCCAAAGATGCTCCGGTTAACAACCACGGCAATATAATTTACCAGCATTTCAGTGGCATTTTTTAGTTATTTACCCTGTTACCAGGCTGTTCAACATGGTGACTGTGAACCGAATATAAAAGGTTGGGTTTGGTTTGGTTGAAGTGGATCTCATCGTTCCTTGTCTAAAGAAATGTGATCTAAATGAAGCCTGAGCTAAACACTTGTTTTATTTATTGTCATTTATATGATAATAATATTTTTTTTCTTGTATAGCACTGCCAGTGTACACAGCAAAGGGTGACTTCCCAGGATTTGAACTCAGTCTTGTTTTCAGAGTCAGACACTGAGATGTTCCTTCAACTCTTGATGATTAAAGATTATATATATATATATATATATGTGGAAGTGCTGTATGCTGGGTGATAATGGGGAAAGGCGGGGTTGCAGACCTGCCTAAGACATGCAGATGAGCACACAGCTATATTTGCATATTTGCTTTCCTGTGGAGGGTTTTTGTCACTTTTTTTACTCACCATAACTTAACTCAGTATTATGGTTTAGCCTATCCCATAGCCTCTCTTGCATTCCCAGTAAAATCAACCCCACACTGATGAGACCCATAAAGGTCGAAACAGCTGTCTGTGGGTGGTTTTCTGGGTATGCACCTTAACCCTGGCTGTGCTCAAAGCTGTGACCATGCAGCAAGCTTAAGCCTATAGGGAACCATGTTAAAAATGGTTATTGAGGCAAAAAGTGACACTGTGTGCTCATTTGCATGTCATTTCCCAGAATCCCTTGCTGCAGTGGAAGTGCTGTATGCTGGGTGATAATGGGGAAAGGCGGGGTTGCAGACCTGCCTAAGACATGCAGATGAGCACACAGCTATATTTGTATATATATATATATATATATATTTATTTTTAATTTATTTATTTATTTACATTAAGTAATATGAACTGAACAGGGAATATGGTGTAAATACACAAAAAAATACCTTTGCATAACCACATCAGGTATATATCTACATAAAACAAACAATTACCATTGTTTCAGCTTGTTAAAATGAATAAACAAATAAAAAAAAAGAATCAAAGCAAATCTCCGAACACAGTTTCAAGTTTTTCTTCGAGATTTTAGACACACGGAAAATGAACCACAAATCCTCCGACTACCGATCTGCTTACCACCGTTCAGTAAATGCCACCAAGAGTATTATTAATCAGTTTAGCCATAATAGCCAGAATCTGCAAAATACCTTTGACTTGAAAAACAGCTGTACTTTACAGCCTGAAACCCAGAATTTCATGAATGTATTATACTTTATGCTGCTTCATTTCTAATACATTTACACATTTTACAGGGCTTATATGTATATAGCGAGAAATGCTCCATGTCACTGAAATATCGTTAAGGATTTATGTAATTTGTTCTTGTCATTATAGCAAAGATGTAATTTATATCATAGTGAGGTAAAAACAAATTGAAACCATTTGAACTACAATGTTGTTCACAGCAAGTAGAAAATTACAGTTAAAAATGTGATATGAGAAAATATTATTTTAATGTGAAAAGTAACTCATTTACCTGTTTAAGATAATAAAAAGTGCAAGAAACAAAAAGGGGTAATATCTATTTAACCTTTTTGAGTTTAGCAATTTGCTATCAATAGTGATAGCTGTAACAAGATTTAGCAAATAAAAATATCATTTGTGAGCACATTCACTTCTCAGATGAGTCTACAAACCTCATTATCCCTTAGCACAGAGGTGCGCAAACTGGGGGGCGTGATGGGGGGCGTGACCTCCAGGGGGGACAAGTTTTTTTGGTAGGGAGCGAGATTTTTGGGGTGGGGCTCGGGCAGTTGCAGATTAAATGCTGGGGGACCGCGCGAGGCCTCTGCAACATCTACTTACCGAGGGTTCAGCCGGTTCCAGGACACGTTCCAATGGCAACGCGGCGTCAAATAACGCCTTGGGGTCATGTGACGTCACGCGACCCCAAATGACGCCGCATGAGATAAGGAGGCGGGGGCACACCAAGGAGGAGAGCAGGCACGGGGGGGGTGGGGGCAGCAAAAAAAGTCTGCGTGCCCCTGCCTTAGCATACAATGCTTCCACTGCAGCCAGGGATTCTGGGTAATAACATGCAAATGAGCACACAGCGTCACTTTTTTCTTCTTATCATGTTAACATGGGACCCCTATAAGCTTATGCCTGTCGCATTACACAGCTCTTCAGCACAGCCTAGGTTAGAAAAGTGCAGAGCCAGGAACCCTATACAGGCATACCCCGCTTTAAGTACACTCACTTTAAGTACACTCGCGAGTAAGTACATATCGCCCAATAGGCAAACAGCAGCTCACGCACGCGCCTGTCATCACGTCCTGAACAGCAATACCGGCTCCCTACCTGTACCAAAGCTGTGCGCAAGCGGGGAGACTATAGAGCCTGTTACACGTGTTATTTACATCAGTTATGCACGTATATGACGATTGCAGTACAGTACATGCATCGATAAGTGGGAAAAGGTAGTGCTTCACTTTAAGTACATTTTCGCTTTACATACATGCTCCGGTCCCAGTGCGTACGTTAATGCGGGGTATGCCTGTAGTAAGTACATTTATGAACTTTCGGTTAGGTATTATGGGTTTTAATGATGGGAAATCCATAGCAAACCTGACTCAATCCCGTTGCTTGTCAGACTGGAAACTTTCTGGGGGATATTTATCCAAGTCTACAGGATGCAACATTGGGGGAGCGGGGGGGTGGGGGGGGAGTAATTGCACTAAATATATCAAGGAAAAACATTCCCTTCAAAGCTAATGGAATTTTCTTCAGTGACAAATATTGTGCTCTATAGTTTCACCGCCCCTGTGA